>NC_056741.1:1602492826-1602657826 GCF_019279795.1 Protopterus annectens | reverse complement strand
TGAGTGCTACTGGCATTAGACAGAGCAGCAAATGAAATAAAGGAGAGAGTGTGACCCCTGAGGGCAGACAGGAGAAAGCTGCTTGTGAATGTTTAAAAAAAAAAAAAAGAAAGAAAGAAAGGAAAAAAAACACTGCAGAATGCAGCTTATATTCTGCAGGGACATGGGGATGGAGACTTGAGCCATCATTATCAGGAGGTGAATAGAAGGTTTCACACTATTTCAGATCTACATGAATAGAAATTAAACAACTTCTGTAGCATTTTGCTCCCCAAACATCATAAAGTGAATACAATTGAAATTTAAATTTTAGTTTTGAGATGCATTTCAAGAATTGAACCAAACTTTTATTGTATTTATTTTTTTTTAATTTGAGTTGACAGGGTTAGTGCCGCTCACACAGTAGCCTCTTTTTAGAGGCTATCCCAGGAGATATTTATGGCGACAGTAATCTGATGATTTGGTATAGTAAGGCTTCTTTGATTGACTATTTTCTGTTATCAGTACAGTTTGTATTTCGTATTTGTATGCTGTGTTAATTATATTAGTTTTGATAACTCAGTGGGTTGTTAAACAGAAGCTGCATTTTTCATCAATAACCTGAGACCATTCTATTGACATGATTAAGTCTTAACATTTAAAAAATGCATAGTGCATAAGAGTATTTCAGTAATACAAACAGAAAATGTAAATCCATATATAAAATATAACAAAATGTTTTCCTTACATTAATACCATCTAACATAAGCTACTGTCTGTCAATTGTTTGCAATATTTGTGTCATTTCTTGGCACGAAGCCCTTATAAAGTTAACTGTTGAATTATTCAAGTGCGTACACAAGCACTACACTAAATAACTGAAGAGCTTAAGAATCTGCAGAGAATAATTTATCTGATGGAGATGCAGAAGATAGCAAAGATTGGATTTACAGTGTGCTGTACTATGTAGAGACCAAAGCAAATTTCAAATACTGGGTGGAGAACAAGGGGTAGAGTATGTCAGAGCTTTAATGGATAACTGTGTGAGGACTTTACAGTAAGGGCAGGTGCACAAACTTTACATTGGTGTAGGGTTGCACTGCATCAGGAAATAATCTCCTCTCCTATGGTGCAGTGACTTCAGAGTAGATTATAGCAAATAGAGGTTGCAGAATTTTTACAAAAAATAAAAGTGCCTTGTAAATAATGTTTCACGCTGTTAAATGAAATGATACCATAGACTCCTTGTTGGCTCAAACCCAGATATACACCTTCCTGTTGTGTTTACTGTCTTGGCTTAAATGTGACTGAAAAGGTTCGGCAGAAAACTTATTAACAACACAAGTGAACTGGTTAAGTGTAGAAGTGTGCTATAGAGATCATATGATGTTATTATTTGTAAAAAAAAAAAAAAAGCAGCGCCAGTAATAAACAGTAGTTGGATATTATGTAAAATTATGTAAGATATGAAGTGGTCTGTGAATAAGTCATTTGAAGAGAAAGAAAAAAGAAGCCCAAATTGTATTTTGGCAGAAATATGTATGTGCAGTGGAAAAAGTTCAGTGTATCATGAATATGTAGAATGTTTCAAATATTGTTTCAAAAGAAAATGTGCAACTACAGGATAGTTCATCCTGAAGAAATAAATGGAACGGCTTTGAGGTACAAAACAGTTTTTGCAGAAAAGTGTTCTAAATATATGCAAAATGTTCATTAAAGAGGTAGTGAACTTGCAACAGAACATTCAAGGAGGTGTATCACATAGGAGAAACATTAAAGGACAGGTGAATAAATGCAGTTTATTAACTTGAATTAACAGGTAATAGGGAAAGGTATGGGCACATCTAGCTGGGTCAGACGCACTATAAAAATGTTTCTTGCATATAGTTGGGAGTGACCTTCATTCCTATCTAACTGTTATTCAGAATCACTGAAGGGCATTTAAAGGTTAACACATGCTGTTTTTACATGTAATCAGGTATTTAACTACTCCACCATTGTTCTTTTAACAGTATGTTCCCTATACCAGGACTCATCAGAAAGACAAGTTAATGAGGCTGTGACTGAGACAGTTTGTGCTGCTACAACCACTATGTAAACATCATATAGTACAAATGAGTTACGATTCTCTTCTTTTGAAGAATGCTTGGGGCAGTCCTGCATCCTTCAGGATCTCTATATTACTGCAATGTCACCAAAAGTTCTTAATGGGTCTGAATTAAAAAAAGTTTAAAAAGTGTGCTTTCCCTTCATTATCTTCTGTGGTCAGAAGCAAATGCAAGATACGATAATTAGAATCACACTGTTAACATTTCCAGAGCTGCTGATAAAAGATTCTTAGCTCTGATTGTATAGTGAAGACATGGGTTTGACTAATGAACCCAGGATAAAAAGTGCAAACCAATGAGAAGGGAAAAAAGGGCATATACCAGTGTGCCTGCCTTATGGAGCGGGATATGAGAAAATGGCACTTGAAAAATGACTCCTCATAGACATTGGAGGGTGAATTCCTAGAATAGCTTGTGACCGGGATGGATGATACATGTAGATGGTGGGATATCCAATGGAGCATGCTCATGCATGTAAAGCCCACAAACGGTGCTGTTGAGTACCATGTCCCAAACTTGTGCTATGGGGGAAGGCAAAGCTATGGTTAAAAAAATAGTTGTCTTTCCTGTACTGGTGACAAAAAAACAGAATTTCTTCCATTATATCCAGATGAATGATAAATTCCACAATTGTACAATTATGACCAAAGCAAATCAATAACATTTAAGCTATAGACAACAATCTGTAAGTCAAGTTTATCATAAAATTATTAAATCAGCCATCAACAACACTACCACTGGTAAGTATCTATCTATCTATCTATCTGTGTAATGATATACTCATATATGTAACTGTGACATCCGCACTCTGGGCTAGTAATCAAAAAGACTCAATCCTCACCACTGACACTGGAGAGGGATGTTCACTTGGAACAAAAATGGATACACCCAGTATTTTTAGATGTAGCTATCTGCATCAAGAACACACTCAACCTGGAGTCTGGGTTTATCTCTCTGTCTCAAGTCCTCAGTAAGGCTCACCACTGGTACAACTGTAGAGTCAAGTCCTCAGCCAAGTGTCCAAGCCAAGCTCTCCAGCAGCACCCTCTTTGTGAAACCAGTGCTTCATGTTCCTGGTCCAAGTAGCCGACGCACACACATTGAGATTTGATTTTCACACACACACACACACACACACACACACACACACACACACACACATCTTAAGTTACCTGTGCTGGAATATTGTAAGTGTTGGTGTCCTGTGTTTTTTTCGACATTATGAGATTCAGTGTTTTGAATTTTCAACATTTTGAGCTTTAGAGATTTTGGTCTCAGGATTTTGAAATTCGAGATTTTGGCCTTTAGAGATTCTGAAGTGAATATATATACACATATAAAAATCATTTGTACCACTTGAAGTACATGATTTTTAACAGATTCTGCATTATATTTAAAATTATGAATAAGGAACCCATAAGTTCTTATTATTGAAAATAACCAGTGGTCCAAAGTTCAAGACAATAATAGAAGCAGAATTTGTACCCCCCAAAAAATATGGCCTTATATGTATCATTGTTCCCATTTAGATAATAATGTTTCAGCAAGTTTCTTCGATAATATAGTTAAAGGATAAAATCATGGCTTCCTTTGAAATAAAAAAATCTGTTCTTAATATTATATGCATATTCTGTTAGTCAGTGTTTTCTTGATGTTGGGGGAAAATGGTTAAAGAAAACTGACCCCAGTACAGATCTCTGTGGAACTCCAGATACAACCTTATGCTAATTTGAATTATGACTTTGCACATAAACCACTTGTGGCTACCCACAAATGAGGTTAGCATAATGGTTAAGGTGTTTACCTTACAGACACAAGTTGTAGGTTTGGCTCTCACATGAGGTAATTAGCTAGGCTTAAATGGCCCACAAGGGCAGTTAGCCTAGTACTAATATATAAACCTATATTCTGTGTAAAGTTGTCTATAAACTGACCCCAGGATTCAGCAACCTCTACACAGCATGCAGGAATAGTGCAAGAGCTGCTGGTGGCAATATGGCTGCCATGCAATCCAGGAATAAGCTCCAGGGACGTGCACGACTGCTCCTGCAATGTTCTTGCACGGGCACAGCTCCTGTATGCAAATTACCCGATTTGCAGGTGAAAACCATGCAAATGAGGTGAATTTGCAGTCCAAGAAGCTGGCAGCCGGCCGTACTGTAGTCTGTAGAAATGCACTTGGTTAGTAACCGAGTACATTTCTGCAAACTACAAAACAGAGCCATGACAGCTCCAAATAAAGGGTGTACATTATGTTGAAAGCATGCCAATGGCCAAATTTATGGCCATTGGCATGGAAAAAAGTTTCAAAAATAACTTTTATTTTTTTTAGCCGATTTCGGCTGTTTAAGCGTAGGGCAGTGGCGCGCAAACGGGATCAGGCCGAAAATAAAAAAAAACCTGAAATAAGTATTGTATCAGAAATCACAATTTTGCCATTATACTCAATGGCAGGCAGAAGACAACATGGCCAGTGAATAGTGGTTGCTAAGGGGGAAGGCTCAGTGTGGGACTTGTAACTAGACATTAGCAGGCAAACCTATGCAAATGAGGGGAATGATACTGAATCCCAGATTCTCCCACATGGTTAGCCTGCACCCAACCGTGTTGGTGCAGGAAGACCATGGTGCAAACATAAGAGCTAGCTGACATCATAGAGGGGTGTGTCAGGTATACTGTAACCTTATTGGAGCCCTGTGGTTCGGGTTTGTCCTGAGCTTAGCAGAGCTAAGTAAGGGGGTGTATCTGAGGCTGCCTAGCACTCTTTACATTGCCTAAGTGGGTGTGCGCGCCACGCACCAGATTTTAACGGAAAAAAAAGTAAACCAGGAGATAGCAGCTCTGTGCACATCTGAGCACTGTGTTTGCGCGGCATGCCCCTGGGCTTAAACAGGAAGGCAATGGGAAGGGAAAACACCAGCAGGAAAGTAATCAAGGAAAACTAGCATAGCTGTCAGGTGAAATGCATCAGAATCAGCCAATTACACAGGCAGCAAACCAGCCCAGCCCAGCACACCACTATAAACTATGCAAACACCATTCCCTCTGTTTTTTCCCACAAACTCTACACCACAGGTGTACATAAGTGGGGAAATTTTACCAAACAAAAGCAAAAAAATTATAGGGGCTGCAGCAGCTATCATAAATCAACATGTGGAAGAGGCTGAGGTGGTGAGGATGAGAATGCTCTCGACCAACCCACAGTGAGGAGAAGAAGAAGAGTGTACAGACCTAGGGTAACCTACCAGGGGCTACATGAGCTGGAGATATTGGAGGGCTATAGGGTGGACAGGGACCTCCTACAGCAAACTGTTGTGCTGTGCTGGCCACACCTCACACACAGAACCAACAGAGTGGAACCCATCCCAGTGGATACCAAGGTATGTGTAGGTCTAAGAATACTAGCCATAGGTACCTTGCAAAGGCCAACTGGAGATATCATGGGGATCTCACAGGCATCAGCATCCAGGGTACTCCACCAGTTCCTGGATGCCATGTCAGCACATGCCAATGAGCAAGTATATTTCCACAACACCCGTGCGGAGTTGGCCAATATACGCGTCTCTTCCACCAAATAGCAGAATACCCTGAGGTAGTGGGTGCTATAGACTGCACACAAATATGCATTAAAGCACCACCCGGTGAGTAGGGTAGGGTCTACATCAACCGCAAGGGCTTCTCCTCCATCAACTGCCAGGTCATGTGCAATGCCCAGGGCATTATAATGAAAGTGTGTGCTGGCTGCCCTGGAAGCTATCACAACTCCCACATCTGGCATCTGATGCAGCTGTACCATAAATTTGCCAATGGGGACATCCCTTATGGTCACCTAGTGGGGGATGCTGGTTACGCACTGGAGCCGTGGCTAATGACACCTATCAGGAATACACACACACCCGAATAAGAACTCCATAATGAGGCACACGCACAGACCAGAATCATAATAGAGCATGTGTTTGGGATGCTCAAGTCACGGTTCTGGTGCCTGGACACATCTGGTGGAGCTTTACAGTACTCACCAGCTACATGTACCCAAATTGTCATCGTATGTGCCATGCTACGCAATAAGATCCTGCTGAAACAGCTGCAGCAGGAACAGCACAGGGCAGGGCCACAGAGCCCCCCACCATTGTCAAGGCCTGCACAGGCACAGACTGACTCGGAGGAGGAACAACCTGAGCCTGCCCCAGTAGGCAAAAGGAGGTGTGCCCAGTATGCCCAGGCCTTGGCAAAGAGGTAATGCATAGCACATACACTGACATGGTAGGGACCCAGGGAATGACACCTCTCTCTGACTCACACATACAGTAAAAGGGATGCCAAACATGACACTACCTGTGCTTAATCATGTGTAGGGAATGTACTATGTGCTTCTGACATAGTCAGCCCTCCTACATCATCATCAATACTGGCACAGCCACAAGGTAAGTCACTCTTCCTACCAATTGCCGAATGGAGTAGTATGTGTTGTAACTTGTATCTATGGTATGGATGTGAGCATGCAAGGGAATCAGGTGGCTTAATGGGATGGCAGCAGATAGTATACACATATAGTGACAGCATGAGATCTGTAACAAATACTGGTGTCACCATAGTAGCCAGTACTAGACAAGGTGACAAAACTCACTTCAGGAAATATGCTGGGCGACATGTGTGTCCATAGGACATCCCAGTCAGGGAGGCTCACATACCCAACAACAGTCTCAGCCAGCAGGACAGGTGTAGACAAACACAAGCAAAGACTGTGGTAAGGCCTCTGATTGATGGCTATGGAGAACATCCCCCAGACCTACACAGACAGACTACAACAGGTCAGGCAGTGGGATGTTAGTTCTGAAGGGTAAGAAACCAGAAACTGAAATGTAGGTCAATCAAACCTAAGACCTGTAGTACACTGATATGCCTCTTGTCAGCATGATAGGTTAGAATACAGAATGAGATGGAGTACCTGAAATACCAGTACAGTCATAACAAATGTGTACAAGTGTCAAGTGTGCCCCTCCCAATCCTATGTAGAAATTTAGTAACAGTCAGGTGTGCCCCCCATTCCTATGTAGAAATGTAGTAACAGTCAGGTGTGCCCCCCAATCCTATGTAGAAATTTAGTAACAGTCAGGTGTGCCCCCCATTCCTATGTAGAAATGTAGTAACAGTCAGGTGTGCCCCCCAATCCTATGTAGAAATGTAGTAACAGTCAGGTGTGCCCCCCAATCCTATGTAGAAATGTAGTAGCAGTCAGGTGCCCCCCAATCCTATGTAGAATTGTAGTAACAGTCAGGTGTTACCCCCCAATCCTATGTAGAAATGTAGTAACAGTCAAGTGTGCCCCCCCAATCCTATGTAGAAATGTAGTAACAGTCAGGTGTGCCTCCCCAATCCTATGTAGAAATGTAGTAACAGTCAAGTGTGCCCCCCCACTCCTATGTAGAAATGTAGTAACAATCAGGTGCCCCAATCCTGTGTAGAAATGTAGTAACAGTCAGGTGTGCCCCCTAATCCTATGTAGAAATGTAGTAACAGTCAGGTGTGCTCCCTATCCTATCTAGAAATGTAGTAACAGTCAGGTGTTACCCCCCAATTTTATGTAGAAATATAGTAACAGTCAAGTGTGCCCCACAATCCTATGTAAAAATGTAGTAACAGTCAGGCGTGCCCCCCAATCCTATGTAGAAATGTAGTAACAGTCAATTGTGCCCCCCCAATCCTATGTAGAAATGTAGTAACAGTCAGGTGTGCCCCCCCAATCCTATGTAGAAATGCAGTAACAGTCAGGTGTGCCCCCCAGTCCTATGTAGAAATGTAGTAACTGTCAGGTTTGTCCCCCCCCCATTCCTATGTAGAAATGTAGTAACATGTATGTGTAGGTATAATAACAGTGGAACACAGATTACCTGAGCTGACCAAGATAACAGGATAGATTGTAGCATGTGTACAATATGCAGGGCTGTGTGTGTTAGGTTGGTGTGTGTCGTATAATGTGTGAGAGTGTTCAGTATGTATGCATGGTGAGGTTTGTCCTGGTGGCCATTGCCCAGTACCGCCAATGGCATGGCCAAGTTCTCACAACTGCAGTGCCAAGCACAATGCTTACCAGCAAAACACATTCCAGCAGTAAGCCATAGTATATGTTTGGAAGTAATATGTGTTACCATCTGAAATATGGGCATGGCATGAATGTGGGCCCAGACATACAAGCAATACAAAGGGGGAAGTACCCCAGACAGTGTATAATATGTAACTGTCAGATGGACACACCCTTGGAATTGTACATACAGGTTAGCAACATTTTATTTGGGCTTGTAGTAGGGAATACCGATGTCATCTGGCCAAACACTGGCAGACTACAAAGGTCATAGGAATGAAGTATTGAGAAACAGCTGATGTCCCTGCACATGCCAGCATAACTGGAATGCCCCATCCATGCATATCTGTGAGTAAGATGCACGTAATGTTCATAGCACTCATGCACCCAGCTCACCCCACCACCACCCACAGGTGCCTCTCCGGTCTTATCCCTGCTATTGGGAGTGAGTAAAATATGACCCCCACCTCTGTATGGCAATAGCTAAAGAATGCAGCATGCAGAACAGGTGTCCCATGCAGGTGTGTCCCTAGCTGTAAGCAGCATCCTGCCAGCATCCACACCACTGGATCAATAATGACAGAAAGTATTGGCATGAACACCTTGCACACCTACCCTGTCACCCCAGGGGAATGTAGTGTATTGCAGTCTGGGACTGTAGGAGTGACAGAATGCAATGGCCTGCTACAGCTGGCCTGCATCACTACCAAATGGCCTACAGTCCTCTGCCAAAGGCCTGTGTCTCAACCATACTGCAAATGTATGTTATGTCATGGTCTCCCAAATAACAATATAACACAGTCCACGGAACCCAAATGCAAGGCCATGTGGACAAATCACAGTAACATGTCCACCATGTCCTACTGCATGAATTATGGACCAACACCAAATTACTGCTGGGATGAGGTGATAACTATAGGGAACATATCAGATAATGTTTGCATAATGTATGGAAGAGGACAGAATAATAGAGGGGAGTGGTAAGAGCATGAGCGGGATGGAGTGTGTGAAGTCCAAAATTCAGTCATGTGCACATACTATCCCTGTCTGCAAACACAAGAATGGGTGGCTACAAACCTGCTCGTAAACCACAATGTGAAGAGGTAATGTCCAGAATTATGACCCCTGCCTCTGGGTAACCTGTGTGAATCTGTACAGCTGTGAGGTATGGCCACAGCAGGATATGGCCATACTGCCACGTTGTTGGATGTACAAGCATGGGATCATCTGCCACCACTGTACCATGGTACTGAACCATTTACACAGACCAGGTTGCAACTGTCTGCAGCTTCCCCTTCAGAATGGCATGATTGTGCAAGGATATGTAGGCTGCTGACCACAATACTGGACACAGCTGCATTCACCCTGTGTTCCCCAGGACATCACTGCAAGCAAATATGTATACCTGACAGTACTTGACATAAAACATCACAGTGTAAAGCAGTACATATGTCTGAATATCTCTGCTAACACCAGGACCATGTAGCAGAAGCAGCACAGACATAATTGCCTACAGTACACACTATCCCTTGCCCATTTTGACCCCATATTGTCAACCGATCTACAGATATCCCACAGAAACAGTTTGTTAGCTGTATGTGTAGAACACAAACATCTGCACTGGAGTACAATCTACCTGGAATGGATTCACACATTCAATATAGAATGTCATACTGGGCATGCCCCCACACTTACAGAAATAAAGCCCATGTGTGGCAATGACAGTGGACCATACATATCTGACAGTCACAGATGTTAGTGCATACAGTCCTCAGTACACACCAGTCATTGTTTGCACACACATTGTATAGGAATACACACATATATCCAAGGACAACACACTATAATAGGCCAAAAATACACATACATAGATGTGTTGAAGAGAGTGACAGTGACAAAGAGCCTCCCATCATGAGGACTTTCCCACCCAGCACACATCCAATTGGCTAAAACCACATGATGTACAAATGTCAATTACCGTAGACATTTGTCTCTGGTATCCCTCAGCACTATAGTGTCTGTGGTGCTTGTGATAACTCTGTAACATGACTGTATAAGTCAGTAGTCATCTAGCAGTTGTATACACGTACCTGTGGAATATAAACCTGTGTGTGCCTGAGTGTTGTGTCTGCCTCCAGATGAATGGGTTATGGCCCATGCACACACACTACACTCCCCATTGCCCTACTATGGCAAGCCTGCTGATGTCTTCACCTTGAAATACACCTTTGGGGAAGTAGTAGCCCAATAATCTCCATGGCATGTCCTATAACTGTGTAATGCTGCAGTGTGATGTACTAGTTAGGTAGGAGTTCTAATAGCAGATGTGGCAACTGTGTGTGTGTGTGTGTGTGTGTGTGTGTGTGTGTGTGTGTGTGTGTGTGTGTGTGTGTGTGTGTGTTTGTCTGTGTAGGGAACAATGCTTTTAAGGCCAGTCACACTCACTACAATTTCAAATGCCCTACTTGGCAGGGCTGCTGATGTCATTCACTTTGAAATACATCGTTGGGGAAAGACTAGCCCATTAATCTCCATAATGCATCCTATAGCTGCATAATGCTGAAAGGTGATATACTACTTAGGTAGGAGTTCTATTCCCAAACATGGCAACTGTGAAACTCTGTGTGTTTATTTGTCTGTGTAGGAAGCAATGCTTTTTAGGCCAGTCACACTCACTACAATTTCAAATGCCCTACTTTAGCAGGGCTGCTGATGTCATTCACTTTGAAATACACCTTTGGGGGAGGAGAAACCCAATAATCTCCATGGTGCGTCCTATAACTGCATAATGCTGTAGTGTGATATACTTGTTAGGTAGGTGTTCTATTCCCTCACTTGGCAACTGTGAAACTCTGTGTGTGTGTGTGTGTGTGTGTGTGTGTGTGTGTGTGTGTGTGTGTGTGTGTGTGTGTGTGTGTGTGTGTGAGTGTGTGTGTGTGTGTTTGTCTGTGTAGGGATCAATGCTTTTTAGGCCAGTCACACTCATTACAATTTCAAATGCCCTACTTTGACAGGGCTGCTGATGTCATTCACTTTGAAATACACGTTTGGGGAAGGAATAGTTCAGCAACCTCCATGGTACGTTCTATAACTGTAGAACATTGTAGTGTGATAAAGTTAGGTAGGAGTTTTATTCCCAGACATAGCAAGTGTAAGTGTTTGCTTGTCTGTGTAGGGATCAATGCTTTTTAGGCCAGTCACACTCACTACAATTTCAAATGTCCTACTTTGGCATGGCAGCTGTTATCATTCACTTTGAAATACACCTTTGGGGAAGGAGTAGCCTAATAATCTCTGTGGTGCATCCTATGACTGCATAATGCTGTAGTATGATGAACTAGTTAGATAGGAGTTCTATTCCTAGACATGGCCCAGTGTGGATGTGTGTGTGTGTTTGTCTGTGTAAGGAGCAATGCATTTGAGGCCATTCACAATCACTACAACCTCCAATTCCCATCTTTGGAAAGCCTGCTGATGTCATTCACTTTGAAATACACCTTTGGGGGAAGGAGTAGCCCAGTAATTTCCATGGCACATCATATAATTGCGTAATGCTTTAGTGTGAAAAACTAGTTAGGTAGGAGTTCTATTCTCAGACATGGCAAGTGTGTGTGTTTGTCTGTGTATGGAGCGATGCTTTTGAGGCCATTCACAGTCACTACAACCTCCATTGCCCTTCTTTGGCAAGCATGATGATGTCAATCACTTTGAACTACACCTTTGGGGAAAGAGTAGCCCTGTAATCTCCATGTCGTGTCCTATAACCACGTAATGATGTCATGTGATATACTAGTTAGGTAGGAGTTCTATTCCCAGACATGGCAACTGTGAAACTCGTTGTGTGTGTAGGGATCAATTTTTTTTGGCCATTCACAGTCACTACGCACACCTAAAAATGGAGAACATTGATAACTACGCAGTAATAGAGACCTTATCCAAGGCTCCAGAGAGCACCCCTGCAATACCAGATACAGCTCTTAACACACCTGTTGACCACCAAACCAGGACCAAAACAATAAAGGTGGAGGAGTGTCCATATTCACCAAGGATATTCACACCACCCAGCTACTTGCCCAACAGAATGTGTCTGAAATACCCCCGGTGCAACCAGCAGTAGGTTAGACTGCATTCCAAATTGTATAGCTTGTTACAGATACCCCACCATGCCCCATGATACCCACTACAGCTTTTGAAACATACTGTGAAATATTATGATACAAGCAAACACCCTAATACTGGGTGACTTACACTACCCTGCCATTAACTGGGAAAACTACTTGTGTACCAACATGTGTGCCCAATGGTTTTTGGGAGTCATAATTCCCAATGCCCTTGATCAAGTAACCCATAGTCCTACCAGGGGCTCAAATATCCTAAACCTGGTTATTACCAACATGGGAAATCCATGCTCCACATCTATAGTCACTCTAATGGTGGTCAGGTCTGCCAATGAGCTAATCACCCTTAACATCAACATCCCTCCCCCACACCCCAGTAAGGAAACCTCCATAACACACATCTCCAAAGCCAATGCCATGCTACACATGTCAGATGTGACTAACGTCATGACACCTATGCAAATGGAAACTGAAAGGACAACTGCTGACTCATACATGAAGGCACTGTATGAGCACATCCACTCGTGCATGAATTGTGCCATCCAATATAAAACCAAGATGCTCCCCACCAAGAAAACAAAGCCAATGTGGTGGCCCCCTGCCATAAACATACTGTACAACAAAAGGATGAAACTGTTGCAGAAATGGGGGAATTCCCAGGATGCAAATTACTCCCTTACTAGCTACAGTAAGAGGCAGAGATACCTCATAACATCCACCAAAGCTAGTTACGAACATAATATAGCCAAAGATGCCAAAGACAACTGCAAGCCGTTCCATAGCTATGTGAGGAATCTAAATGGCAATGCTCAGAACTGCTGTGAGCTGCAACAGGATGGTATTAAATATACTGCTCCCAGGGATATTGCCAATATACTGGCAGAGCGATTCAGTGCCAACTGCACCCCCTCCCAACCCCCAAAGGGCCCATCTCAACATGGATAGATTGCCATATTCTGTTGATAACTGCCACATAGGTAAAAAACACACTCTCCATTACTATGACAACAGCAGCCATGGGACCAGTCAACATCCCGGGCTGTGTACTACATGAGCTAGAAACTGAACTGGCACCTCACCTACGTGCCATGTCTAATCATCGCCACACTTCAGGCTTCATGTCCACTGTGTGGTGCACAGCTACAGTTACCCCAGTCCACAAGGGGGATCCACCTTGGATCCTGGGAACTACAGACCCAGCAGTATGATGTGCCTGATCTGCAAGGCCATGGAATGTATTATCAGGGAAATTAAAACTAAGGCACTGGCAACCTGCAAACACTGGACTCTAACCAGGTTGGGTTTGTAAAGGGCCGATCATGTCATCTCAACCTGAATGACAACTGTGAATCCATCTCCAGAGCTGTGAACCAGGGTAAGGTGGTTCACATAGCCTATCCAGACCTTGCCAAGGCCTTTGACACCATACCCCAGATTGGAATCATAGATAAATGTATCATGATGGCCATTAATCCCAATGTCACCCGATGGGCTGCCAACTGCTGTACTAACAGAACCCACACTGTAAATGTAGGTGACACCAACCCGAGCTGCAGACAAGTGACAACTGGAGTACCTTAGGGTTCAGTCCTGGCACCGCCCTTGTTTGGCATCTACTGCTCTGAAGTACAATCCAACAGTAAGGGACACTGGCAAACAAAGGTCGCAGATGACTGCACACTGGGAGCGAATATTGAATCCCCACATGATGTGGATATTCTCCAGAAGGGCCTTACAGAAAGACATGCTTGGTGACTGAGCCATGGCCTCAAGATCAATGCCAAGAAATATATAGTTATCCCCATTGGGAAGGGAGATGTACCTGTGAAGTACCACATAGCTGGTAGTACACTAAACACCTAAAGTGTGATAACAGACTTAGGAACACAGGTGGACAGCGGTCTCACCTTAGATAACCACATCACCACAGTAGTCAGGAAACCCACCTATGTGGTACACCTCTCACTAAGGGCTTTACAACCTAGCTGTCTTTAATTTGAGAACTGGGGCTAGGGAAACTGCTTCATTTAAACCAGTGAATCTATTGGCCTCTAAATATATTTGCCAGTATAATTCCCTGTACTCAATCTTTGTTTCCCACATACCACCCCTCACATCTTTAGGAATTTCTTCAAGTACAAAAAACTTGTAATTCATGCTAACACATTGTATACTGTCTTTATATAAAGCGTTATTAAAGTTCTGTGTACATATAGCATTTAAATGCTCGTATATTCTCCTTTTTATTTTTCTCTCTGTTTTACCTTTGTAAAATGCTTGACACATACACAGAGCTAAATATATTACACCCTTACTTTCACAATTACTGTATTGTTTTGCTGTAATAACCTTGTTCCTGGAAGTTAAACTAATGGACTATTTATTGTGCATATAGGGGCACAGAGTGCATCTACCACATTTAAAAGTTCCCAATCTACATTTCTTCGTAGTTTTCTTATTATTATGTTGACTTTCCAAAATGGCTTTAATATTAAACCCTCTCCTGTAGACACACTTAAAAGGTGTATCAAAATCCAACTTTAAATCTGTCAATTTGCTAAACTTATTCCATTCCTGTTCATTAACTTGGCAAATAATTTTAGAATCACCACTATAATCTATGATAAATGCTGAACTAAATGTATCTTCTCTATCATGACTTTCTTTTTTGTCATTATGTGTATCCCCCATATTTAGTTCTTTAACACCTAAAATAGGTGCAAATCTATTCTTTCTTTCTTGTATAACTTCATTTTTAATTTGAATAATCAAAGTAACCTCTCTCAGTAAACATATTGTTTAAGTTGTTACATTCCTTCATAAATTCTTCTTCATTTGAGGTCATCCTACTTATTCTTACAAACTGGCCCTTGATTATACCTTTTTTCTGATGATACGGGTGAGCACTGTTAAAGTGTAGAATGGAATTAGAGTAAGTTTGCTTTCTAAACACTTTTGAATTGTATTTGTTCCCTTTCTTGTATATGGTGACATCTAAATAATCTATTTCCCTATGTCGTATGTTGTATGTAAACCTCAGAAATTCAGTGGACTCAGTAATGTATTGGTAGAATTCTAAAAATAACTCGAATGTTCTTTTCCAAAAAATAACAATGTCATCTAAAAAGCATTTGTACAACATCCAACAATCTCTATATTTACTGTTTAAAATATATTTCTTTTCCCACATAAGCAGCACCAGATTTGCATACATAGGGGCGCATCTGGCACCCATAGCCACCCCACTAATCTGTTGATAAAATTCTCCTTGAAAAAAAAAAAAAATTGTTCTCTAATACTAATTCCATAAGTGCAGAACAAATATGTGTTTCATCATTACTCAAGCATGCTATTTCTCTCAAATATTCCTCCATCCATTCTGTTCCTATATTGTGAGGAATAGATCCAAACAAATCTACTATATCAATAGTAAAAACATTACATCTTCCTTGTATATTTCTTGGGTAATATTTCTCAAAAAATCCCAAGAATCCTTCAAAATAACTTCATTTTCCATAACCAGGTCTTTCAATTTTGTATCTAAATATTTTGCTAGAAAAATAGTAGCTGAGCCTTCAGCTGCTACTATAGGTCTGAGGAGTGGATCATGAATATTCTTATGATTTTTCGGTATTCCAAAAATTGGTGGAACTCTTGGCTGAGGATTGTATAAAAATTTAAATAGTTTTTGGTCGATGAAACCCTCAAGAAATAAATAATTTAATGTCATATATATCTTTTTGTATGCTATATTAATACGGTTATTAGATACCTCTCTGTATTTCATATCATCATGCAAGTTTTCTAACATCTTAGCTTCATACATAATGTTATTCATGATAACTACCCCCTCTCCTTTGTCTGGTCTCATAACCCTCACTTGTTTGTTTTCTTTTAACTCCTGTAATAATTCTTTCTCACTGTGTGTTAAATTTGGAGGAAATCTATGCTTATTCAAATAGTTCCTTAACTCATGTTCACTATTAATTTCCAGGTTTCTTAGTTTGGGGTGTAATGGTGGGTTAAATATACTTGCCCTTTGTAGTTTGATACCTGAGTTGGTTCCTGTGCCTTTCCCTTCAAATATTAGCTGAAAATTGATTTTTCTCAAATACATTTTCAAATCAATTAAGGTCCTACTAATATCACATTTTTGTGATGGTACAACATTTAAGCCTTTAGATAATAACAAAAAAATGTTTTTTATTTATTTCTATATCACTAAAGTTAAATATATGAAACCCCTGATATGTGTACTTAAAACCTTCTTGTGTAATATTGTTTTCTTCCAACAGGATTTCATTTAAAATCTGTCTCCGCCCTTCCCCCTCCTTTGGTTCCACTAGTAATTCACTGGTGATTGATTTTGAATCCTTTTGGATCTCCGAAGGGGGGCATACTCTAAAGGGTCCTGCAAGTTACTTTGAATGTTCCTATCCTCTCTTTGAACTTCATTGTTATAACAATTCTGTTATTCTCTATAGTTTACTTGGGGTTCCATATTCTCCCTATTAAACTGATAGTTGGTTTACCTAGGTCGGGGATAATGTGTCTTATGTAGATATTCCTTTCTGTCCCTCTCTATTTCCTTTTTCTTTCTTATCATAATCTGTTGACATTTATTGTCAATGTGTTCCCTAACTAAAAATACTGTTTCTTATGTTCATCAGTTGTGAACATTAAATCATTTATAATGTGTTCATTCACTTTGTTAATGTTTTCCATAAGTAACACCATATTTTTTTCATTGTTTTTTTATAATAGCCTTCATTAAATCCATACCCTTTTAATTAAACAAATCCAATAACTCATAATGAAATTCTGAATCTTGTTCTACATTATTTGGAAATTTCCAAACTCTTAAACCTTTAGGAACTATATTCATACCAATACATTCCTTCAGATACACATTATCCAATTCTAAACTTCTGTATTTATATAGCAAGTCATTTAGCATATCAATGTTTTCCCTGTATGAACAACGAAATGTCTTATTGTCTATGTCTGTAGTATTAAAATTCAGTTTGCGTCCTAGCCAAGCATTTAGAGACATTTGGCTATGTCTAAAGTTAATGTTACAGTCACCTCTTTGTGGAGATACAGGAATCTGTTGGGCATCATCTGCTTCAGTCCGCTCGTTTTGCCCACTTTTATTAGAGTCCAAAAACATCCTCGGTAAACCACTACATCCCTCTTGTTGATTTTCTCCTGCATTCTTCAAATTAGAGGAAAAAACACCCGTTCCATCTTCTGAAACTGCTCTCCTAGTTGAGCAGTGTTTGTATGCTTCCTGGTTCACCGGAATGATACGCGATTGCATCACTAACGTTTGACATAATGGAGTTAACACTCCCACCAGCTGTGTCAGCTGGCCAAGAAGTTTGGAGACCTCACCGCCTTCAAAATGTATCAGTCCAGAAGTCCCTGCTGTACCTACGGCTCCATCCATCCTCAAAAAAGCCAGTAACCACAAAAAAAGAAGACAAGGTGCCTTACAAAGCCAGTAACATGATTCTCCAGCACATAGAATGTCACCAAGTAAGCACAAGCAGGCAAATCTTCATGAAACAGTTTTATTGCAGCAAAAAAGTCTCTCCTAAAAACGTTAACAATAGCAGCATCCACAATACGTTTTCGTCACTTACTTCATCAGATAATTTTACAAAAACACCAACAGTCTTATATACCCTCAATTAATTCAAATCAACCAATACAATTGGCTCATATATTAAAATACTATGTTCTACAATTTTATCTAAACAGTATAACATATCATTGTTTATTAAATACATCATATATATCCTGTATCAATCTATCCATACTGTAAAGATAAATAAGTTTATAAAACATACTCATATATTTTAAATATGGACTTTTAAATGTGGTAGATGCACTCTGTGCCCCTATATACACAATAAAGAGTCCATTAGTTTAACTTCCAGGAACAAGGTTATTACAGCAAAAGAATACAGTAATTGCGAAAGTAATGGTGTAATATATTTAGCTCTGTGTACGTGTCAAGCATTTTACATAGGTAAAACAGAGAGAAAAATAAAAAGAACATACGAGCATTTAAATGCTATACGTACACAGAACATTAATAACGCTTTATATAAACACAGTATACAATGTGATAGCGTGAATTACAACTTTTTTATACTTGAAGAAATTCCTAAAGATGTGAGGGGTGGTATGTGGGAAACAAAGATTGAGTACAGGGAATTATACTGGCAAATATATTTAGAGGCCAGTAGATTCCCTGGTTTAAATGAAGCAGTTTCCCTAGCCCCAGTTCTCAAATTAAGGACAGCTAGGTTGCAGCAACAGCATATAACAAACATATAATACAACATTAAGTACATGATTTTATTTGTAATAAATAACAAATAATAGTATTTTAATATTAGGTTATACAGTTTTTAATTAACTATTTATATTACCACTAGAGGGAGCTATTTTAAAGTAATATAGAAATTTTAGTTTATTTTATTTATGTATTTATAATAATATATGAGTATGTTTTATAAACTTATTTACCTTTACAGTATGGATAGACTGATACAGGATATATATGATGTATTTATTAAACAATGATATGTTATAATGTTTAGCTAAAATTGTAGAACATAGTATTTTAATATAGGAGATGATTTTATTGGTTGGTTTGAATTAATTGAGGGTATATAAGACTGTTGGTGTTTTTGTCAAATTATCTGATGAAGTAAGTGATGAAAACGTATTGTGGATGCTGCTATTGTTAATGTTTTTAGGAGAGCCTTTATTGCTGTAATAAAACTGTTTCATGAAGATTTGCCTGCTTGTGCTTACTTGGCGACATTCTATGTGCTGAAGGATCGTGTTACTGGCTTTGTACGGCATCTTGTCTTCGTTTTTTGTGCTTACACTTGAGTATATATGACATGTACAACACTCTTATCCATGTGAATGTGTTACATATAAGGGTAGTATCCCAGGTTATGTGCAGTCACACTGGCATGTAGTGTATCATGATGTTACTATTGTTGACAGTGCTTTCCCAAGAAAAGTAGATTGCTAATTGTAGTACTGGGAACAAACTCCCCTGCATGCATAGATGGACTCTGAATCCTCACTGTTGTGTTCCTGGTGTGTGAGCTGTGTCACATTATATATTTCCTACTGGATAATGATCTGACATGTGGGAAATAACTGTAGACTACTGTCTGTATAGCACATATCAGTAAGGGCTGCCAACATGTAGTAATGGCATACCTACTGGCGTCAGATGTCTATCTGTCAACACATTCATCCTACTGCATAGCTAGTTGGCGAGCTGATGTCTGTCAGTCCCTGTACAGATGTACAGCTGTCAGGTATCCATCTTGGATACATGCAGGCAACCTATGCTTGACTCACACTGACATGTCTGCCCAGCTGTGTTATAACTGGCACAGATAGGGCACAACACCCTGTACGCACCACATGCCATAGGTACCTCCACTACACTACAACAGTCAACAGAGCATGCTTGGGTACAGGTCTCCAACACAGACACTAACCATGTTTTGTAATACATGTTGCATACTTGTCAAATGGAGCACCTCACCAGTCATTTACAGGAGGAACCTAGAGGATTGGCTGATGCATGTCACTCTCAACCTGAGGGTTACCACAGTGGCATCTGTAGATAGATTGCCTGCTGGCATATGGCAGGTGGTATGATACCAGTGTACACACATCCCCTACACTTAGGTTCATAGGTAGGTAATAGGGTATTGGCCCAAGGGCCTATGTAAGCCTAGCCAACAAGGTTCCCTGGCTTATGCCACCCAAGAAAGTTATTTTCCTGTGTCACTGTCAAGCAGACACACAGAAGGGATCCCCGGGGTGTATTTTCTATTTCCCATCCACTCATCAAGATTTTTCTTGAAGAGTGCTAATGAAGAACTTTCCTTGACAGATGGGTAGCCTGTTCCAGAGTATGGGAAGTCTGTGGGACAGGAATCTATCCCTCCAACATGTCCTGTTTATTGTGGTGACAAGGTTTAGGTCCCTAGAGCGTGTAGCTCAGAGGGATTTGGATTTCTTTAGGTGTAGCATGTCCAACAGCTCTGGGTTTGACATAGCTTTATATGTTAGGCAGAGATCACCTCAGAGTAGGCGATATGCTACGGAGTAAAGCTGGAGTTTTTTGAGGTGGTCAGTGTAGGGCATTTGTTTGAGGCCAATAATCCTCATTATGAGGCACTTCTATGGCCTTTTCACCTGCTGCAGATGTCTTGTGAGGTACATTCCAAAAAGGGAGTTGTACTCTATAATGGGTCTAATGAGTATCGAGTAGAGGGGAACAATTATCTCATTTTTCCAGGATGAAAACCCTTTTATGATGAGGTGTGCCATGTAGAAGGACTTCCTGACTACTGTGGCAATGTGACTATCAAAGGTGAGACTAATGTCCACCTGGGTCCCAAGGTCTCTTATCACGCATTTGATGTTAAGTAGATTGCTGTCTATGTTGTAGATCATGGGTACAGAGTTTTTACCAAATGGGGTGATACTACAATTTTTGGCATTGAGCTTGAGGCCATGGCTCTGACACCAAGCATCTGTCTCAGTGAGGCCCTTCTGTAGGATGTCCACATCATTTAGGGACTTGACTATGGCTCCTAGTTTGCAGTCATCTGTGAACTTCATTAGTCAGAGGCCTTCTGTGTTAGCCTGTACTTCAAAGAAGTAGCTACCAAACAGGAGAGGTCCCAGGAGAGAACCCTGTGGTACTCCACTTGTCACTTCTTTGAGGTCAGATTTGGAGTCTGCAATGTTTACAGTGTGGGTTCTGTCAGTGAGCCAGTTGGCCATCTTGTGACTTAGGGATTTATACCTAGTTTAGTGAGTTTAGCTATAATTCTAGAATGGGGGATGGTGTAGAAAGCCTTGGCAAGGTCAAGATAGGCTGTGTGAACCACCTTACCCTCATCTACAGCTTTGGTGACTGCCTCAAAGAAGTTGATCAGGTTCAGGAGGCATGATCTGCCTTTCACAAATCCAAACTGGGTGGGATCCAGAGTTTGGAGGTTACCAATGTCTTTGTTTATGAGTTCCATGATGATACATTCCATGGCCTTGCAGACCAGGCTCATCAGGCTAATAGGTCGATAGTTCCCTGGATCAGTGGTGGATCCCCGTTTGTGGAGTGGAATAACTGTTGCTGTGCGCCATTCAGTGGGAACAAAGCATGATGCAAGGCTATTATTGAACATGGTGCTTAAGTGGGGAGCCAGTTCATTCTGAAGTTTGTGTAAAATGCAGCCTGGGATGATGTCTGGTCCCATGGCTGCTGTGTTTTTGACTTTAGAGAGTGCAACTTTTACCTGTGTAGGTTGTGATTACAGGGGCTCTGCATTCTTCCTGTATAGATATGGGCCCTTTAGGGAGTGAGAGGGGGGTTAAGTTAGCACTGAACCTATCTGCCAGGATGTTGGCAATAGCAGTTGGTTCTGTAATTTTCTTGCCTTTGTGCTGTAACTCAGAGCAGATCTGGGTGTTGCCATCGAGATTCTTGACATAGCTATAGAATGCTTTGTGGTTGTCCTTGGAATTAGTGGCGATTTTGTTTTCATAGCTAGCTTTGGAGGATCTTATAAGGGATCTCAGCTTCTTACTGAGGCTTACCAGGGAGCCCCTCCACTCATGGGATTTTACTCTCTTTTGCAACAGTTTCTTCCTTCTGTTGTACAGTTTGTTTATGGTAGGGGACCACCAAATTGGCTTCCTTTTTTTGGAGGATAGCATCTTGGTTCTGTTTGGGATAGCACGATCCATGCACTCGTGTAAGTGCTTATAGAGTGCATTTGTGTAGGATTCTTCAGTTGTGACTGTATTGTCCATCTGCATGGGTGTCATGAAGTTCACCACTTCTGTCTTAGGAAGCATGAAGTTGGCTTTGGAGAATTTTTTTTACTGTGGTTTCCTTAATGGGGGGGGGGGCAGGATGTGGATATCAAGGGTGATTAGCTTATGGTCGGATCGGACCAATGAGGAGTTGACTTCAGGTGTGGAACACTGGTCACTCATATTGGTAATGACTAGGTCTAAGATATTGTTGCCCCTGATGGGGGTGTGGATAAGTTGATCCAGGGCATTGGAGTTTATGAATTCCAGAAAGTGTTGAGCTAAGGAGTTGGTACACAAGTAGTTTTCCCATTTAATGGTGGGGTAGTAAAAGTCGCCCATTATTAGGTTCCCATCTGTCACCATCTGTCCATGGACAATAGCCAGGTACACACCTATGATCACCTGCAGCAATGCACCCCAGTACTGACAAATGCCTATGTGTGCATTACTGAGGATATCAGTGTCTGTGTGTTAGTACACCTGTAGTTGGGAATACCCTGAGGCCCTTCATACCAACCGCAGTACCCATTGCCATAGTTAAATGTGGCTGCTGCTGTACCGGACATTACATGTACCTTGTTATGCTCCTCTCCCTAAAGGCTACCTGAGCCTTGCAGTACCAGCACAACACTGTTGTACAAATGGGTTGCTAGGCATGGGATACCCACTGAGTTCTGGCAAGTGTGTGTATGTGTGCATGTGTGTATATATGTAAGGTGCAGCATTCTGAGGCCACATACTCCTATTAAAATATGCATTGCCACACAGTATTAGGGATAGTGATGTTGCTGCTCTTAGGAGAAGCATGACAATGCATCACCCTACTATGCCTGTGGCACATGCATTAGATGCATATCCCTGTAGTAGCACTCTTGGGATGGACAAGTGATTGTATTGCAGTCCTGGTCAATGTGTGATGGTGGGTATGTCAGAGTGTCATCATGGGTTCCAGTGCATGCAATATCCACAGTGGGGTGTGGGTGCTGGGTATCCTGTCATTCCACCATGGTACCCCTGGTACATGTCCCATGTACCACTGTATGCTGACTGCTGTCACCATCAACCATACAGGTAACTGATAACACTATCCAGCCCAGTTATGCATGTGCTGTGTGCAGCCTACTTGTAACACATTGGACATGCTGACAAGTTAGCACTGATAGGCCCAGGTCTCTCAGATGTGTGTCTGCCTGTTATGTGCTTGTTAATGTATATATGATGGTATGTCACACTATGTATTGTCCATAGACAACCATTGCATCCCCTATTACCATACTTTACATGCCTGGGCATGTTCTGCATATAACATGTAACCTGGAACATACCTCATCCTAAACGCTGTGTGGTGTGTGCAATTAAATCCACACACATCATTAGCACTACATACCTAGGTAGGGGTCTAATCCCAGTGTTGCCTAGTAAGAGTGTGCGAGTATGTGAAGGGATCTACTTCAGGCTGCTGAATATACATGTCCCAGGGGGTCATCTGTCCATGTGGTGCAGGCAGTAACTGTTATACAGACCTGTGACATGTGTTCAACTGTACCCAGAATATGGCACAGCCATGGTGTCACCACAGTGCCATACCCCTTGTGAGATATGACAGCAGACCATCCTCCTGCTGACACATGTACACCTACAACACAAATGGATAACATTATGGAGACCACAATCACTCAGTGTTTCTAACAGCTATAATGCATCATGGCTGGACAGCGACACTACCTGATATATAAGCATTAAACATTACTGCTGACAACATATTACACAGCAGTACATTGGTACGCTGTTGTACAGTCACCGTGTGCATCAAAACCATAGTAGCCTGTCCCTGCATCGATGTTATGGATGACAGGGATGTGGCACAGGTATCATCATATGCACAGGGTGTGTTGTTGGTTTGCCAGAGACCTATGGTGGGCCATGCATTTGACACCATGTGTGTGAGTGAGGGGTTTAACTTACTGATATGGGCATGGTGATGTGGTGCATGTGGGTATGGGGTTGCAATTAAATCCACACACATCATTAGCACTACATACCTAGGTAGGGGTCTAATCCCAGTGTTGCCTAGTAAGAGTGTGCGAGTATGTGAAGGGATCTACTTCAGGTTGCTGAATATACATGTCCCAGGGGATCATCTGTGTTTGCATTGTGTGTGGGTATGCATGCACACAGTTTTGCTATGTGGCTGCCCTATACAGGTGTTTCTTGGACAGCTGCAGACCATATCTGGCAGGGTGTGCAGTTCACCAATTCTGGCGACTGACACGCAGACTGCGCCTGCAAGGGGTTCCACAGGCATGTCCAGGTACAAGCCTCAATATGCTACTGTGAAAAACAACAAAGGCAAGGGTTTACTCCAAAAAAAACTTTTATAACAAATAAAGTTAGCGCTTTCGAACACTTCTAATATGTGAACTTCTTCAGACAAAAAACTGGTTAGAAATGGTTACATATATATAAGAAACTCCCTCTATGACATCATCACTCCCATTAAAATTTAAATATACCATGTTAGTAAAACATTAAAAAACTAACATAAGTATATATATATATATATATATATATATATATATATATATATATATATATAGATAGATAAAATAATAAATAAAAATGATATGTATCAAATCTGATAAAATATTATTCAGAAATTCATATAAGTGGATACACAATTCTATATGAATCAATTATTACCTCTCTAAAGATTTCTTTTTCAATACACATTTCATACAGCAAAAATAATTTAGTCCTGAGTAAACAAAAGCATTACTGAGATTCCAATAAAGTTCTCTCCCTTCCGATAATAACTACTATGGCCCGTCTTGGGGCCCCTTCTTGACCTGGTCAATTACAAAATACAAAAAATGATGGCCATCATTTTCCAATACATGTTTTGCTAAAGCATTGTTCAGGTTCTGTTTTGTAATACTATATTGGTGCTCATAGAGCCGCTGTTTAAAATGTCTCGGTTTTACCGATATAAAAACCAGGGCACATCTGACATTTAGCAACATAGACAACTCCAGAACTATCGCAATTAATTTCCCCTTAATTTTATAATTGCTGTTAGTAAAGGAAAATGAACTAGTTTGTTTGTGTCTTTCGGCTTTTCCCGGTTAGGGGCCGCCACAGCGGAAATCCGGTCCGCTAATGATTGGCAGTAGATTTTTTACGTACTGGCTTGCCGGGCCTAATGCACAACCTTCAACGAAGAAACGCCCATTCACGCATGTCGCTACACAGAAGACGCTCTAACTGAGAATCGAACGGGCAACATCTAACTGTGAGGCGGCAACGTTACTGCAGCACCACCACCGCAGTAAAGGAAAATGAACTAGTAACAGCTATAAATTTACAAAAATTACATCTCCCACATTTCTATGTGCCTACATTAAAAGGAGGGGGACAATGTTTGTTCTCAAAGATGTTTTTTTAAATTCCTACCTCTTCTAAAGATAATTCCCATTTTATTGGGTACTCTAGAGTGAATAAAAGATTCCTTCATTAAAGGAGGACCAATTTAAGGTCCACACATTTTGCACACCCATAAGTTATGCAATTTCTTCCATCCACAATTGGGTGGAAAGGGCGATTTTCTAAGTTCTTGTGGATTTTTGGTAATCCAAATATGACAGGAGTAACAGGGGATATTATATTAAGATAGTTAAGCATATCAACACCAATCCTACCTTCAATGAGCAGTTCATTAATAAGGAACTGCACCCTTCGAATGGCTACATTAAACTCATTGAGGACACTTTATGATATGTATCTGTACTTAAAATCTGCAAAAGTCTATTGTCATAATCAATATTTTCCATAAAAATTAACCCACCACCTTTGTCGGGTTTTAGGACCCGTATACTTTGAGATGCCGAAACATTTGGTTTCATAAGTGAAGCAAATTGCTTGTTGACAGCACACCTAATATCTACTTCACATAACTTTTCAAAAACAGATATAACGTTATGCAGAGGTGGATTGATGGTACTAGAGATCCTAAAATTATTGTTAAAAGCAGAAATATTACCAAAATAATATTTAATTTCAACTTACGAATAAATAATTTCGGGTCTAGTAAGGTATCAGCCAAGTCTGCTCTCCTCGAGGGTACAAAAGACAACCCCTTTGAGAGCAATTCAATAAGCTCAAGTGGTGGGTCGAAGGTAGTATAGTTAAATATTTTGAAGTTTTTCATAGACTTGGTCATAACCCGTAACTTTGGCTGAATCTGTTCCTCAGCCTCCTGAGAAATCACATTAACCACATAAATCAACAGCGACACTTGTTGTTCTTCTTCTTCTGGTAGTTCAGTTGGTTCTGTTGGCGGCCTTTCGGAAAATTCTTCTGGTTCGCTTGTTGGCCATTCTGAAAATCCTGGTCCTTTATGCTTGTAGCATTCTTATTTAATTGTTCACTACATCTCACTGTGGTGTCAGCTTCTACTGCTCCACTTGCTTGGCCATTGTTTATGGACGGCCCGTTAGAATCAATTGCGTCGACTTCAAAAAACACACCTCCTTGTTCATGAGCAACCATAGGTTGTCCAGATCTACTTTATTTAAACAAAAACACGTTATGTTGAACACCACTCCATCACAACATATACACCGAACTGTGAAATAATCGAATGCACGAAACCGCAAAACTCAAAATACCGAATTATCATACTTGGCCAACCCCACCGCCCAAAACATACTACCCACCCAAACAAAATAAATAAACCACAAACATACACCAACCAAAACCCTACACTAAACCCCACATACACCACTATCTATGCACTATCCTTAACCCCTCCCTAACCCAAACGTCCGTAACTACTGCATACTTACCCTACAGAGCTATACCCAAAAAAATAAATAAACCACACACATACACTAACCAAACCCCTACCTCAAACCCTACACTAAACCTTAAATACGTTACCCATCTTACATTACCTGTCTATGGACTTACCTTAACCCGCACCCTAATCCTAACCCTAATGTCCGTAACTATGGCACACTTACCTTACGGATCTGTAGCTGAGACGGGCCTACCAAAACACTTCGACATTTTGAATTTCGCAGTAATTTCGTGGTTTTGTGCATTCGATTATTTCACGGTTCGGTGTATATGTGTCGATGTAGTGGTGTTCGACATAACGCGTTTTCGTTTAAATAAAGTAGACCCAGTTTGTCCAACATGAATAGGCACTTACTAACAGGAGGGGATAGGCAGTGCCATTAGAATAGTCCCTCCTATCCCGTTCGAGTTTCCTCCTCTTATTTTCTTTTAATTTACTTATTGAATTTTCAATACTTATGAAAATACGATTAAAGTCATATTTATAGCGAAGGAAATCTACATCATTTTTAATAAGTTCTTCTAAAGGCAAGAGTTCCGTTTTTAAACGTTCCATGTCCTCATTATAACATTTAATGAGAATTTTCAAGTAGTTACAGCTCTGCTGATCAAATAGTTTTAAAAGTTCTAGATTTAAAGCTGAATTACGAATCAAACCAGAAGGGTATTTCCATTAACTAGTCCTTTGGGTACCAGGCATTGTATAATGCATTCATTTAAGTACGATACCTCAAGCTGCAATTTTTCTAATTTAAAAAGTTTAAAGTCAAACAGTTTAAGATTTTCAACAATGGTGTTACCATCTTCCCTGGTATTAAAACCAACTACTCCACTTATTGAGTCACCACAAAAATGAACAGACTCATTCAAACAATCGGTGAGGGAAGGGGTAGTGATGTTGTTATCTCTTACTTGCATTGAATCGCCATGTGCATTCCTATTAGATAAGGAATTAGAGACCACATTAGAATATTCATGTACTTCACACGGGAACCAAGTGGAAATTGCAAAGAACCAGAAGAAATGGCTGAAATCCCATTTGTACTAGCTTCAAGTCTTCCTTGTCCACAGGGAAGGGAGTTTGTGCAGTCAATTTTAGCGGCCAAAGCATCAACTCTAGATAAGAGTTGTTGGATTACCAAAGTTAAATTCCCTGCAGTATTCACCTCATTAGGGGAATTTATGATGTCCTGAGAATATAAAGGTAAAGAATTAGAGAAGGAACCACTTGCCATATCTCAAACTGTTAAACATGAAAAACACTGACAAACTGAAAAACAACAAAGGCAAGCATTTACTCCCAAAACACCTTTTATAACAAATAAAGTTAGCGCTTTCAAACACTTCTAATATGTGAACTTCTTCAGACAAAAAATTGGTTACAAATGGTTACATATATATAAGAAACTCCCTCTATGACATCATCACTCCCATTAAAATTTAAAGATACCATGCTAGTAAAACATTAAAAAACTAACATAAGTATGTATATATATATATATATATATATATATATATATATAAAAAATAATAAATAAAAATGATATGTATCAAATCTGATAAAATATTATACAGAAATTCATATAAGTGGATACACATTTCTATATGAATCAATTATTACCTCTCTAAAGATTTCTTTTTCAATACACATTTAATACAGCAAAAATCATTTAGTCCTGGGTAAACAAAAGCATTAAGTCTGAGTTGCCAATAAAGTTCTCTCCCTTCCAATAATAATTGCCATCGCCCTCCTTAGGGCCCCTTCTTGACCTGGTCAGTTACAAAATACAAAAAATGATGGCCATCATTTTCCAATACATTGCCTTTGTTATTTTTCAGTTTGTCAGTGTTTTTCGTGTTCGACATGCTACTCTCCTCTGATGATGACATATGTCCACTGGAACCAGGTCCCTCCTGGGACTGGCCAGGGCCACATGCACATGGCCTGCTGTGGTGTGGTATGGACAGCACCCCCCCCCCTGAAGTGCTGGGGCTGATACTGCCACTATGGGAGCAGCATGGTGTCCTTGCATGTCCATGTCGACTGCCAGATGTTGGTGATGCTGACCTACCTCCATGTGGCCGTCGTCCCACTCCTGCCACATGCTCTAGCATGGACAATCCACAGTTGATGAGGCCCACCATCTCACCCAACCATCTATCCATGACCTCTGTATAATCACAGAGGGCACCTCCAAGATCATGGATGTTTTCACTTACAGTTGAAAAAGCAGCCCTATGCAGTCTCAGACCCTGTCCGGGGTACAGTTCCATACATGCCTGCATCCCCATAACAGCCTGAAACATGCATCTGGTGGAACCAGATATGGCACTTCTGCAAGGGGCATGATGATCAGCGGCCTTCCCACCAGCACTCCGGTACATCTGCTTATGTGGTACCCTGCCAGACATCCAGCTATGCCTGCTGTGTCCAGACACAGCAGCCATAGATACCACACTGTCCTGTGCACTACCATCAACTGCCAACTGTCCTTCTGCTACGGCAACTGGTGATGGCGTATCTATAGGCACTGTGACTGTGTGCGGGGATGGGGTGGATAACAGGGGGATGTCAAACGATGGTGCAGTTTTGTCCTCTGACAACCCCACCTGTGCCTCAACATACCTATCATCATTTTCAGTGTCTGTAGGGACACCACCATCAGATTGCATGCAGGAGGAACCCTGACCCACCTTGCCACCTGTGAGGGGAAAACAAGAAATGCACTTTAAGACCTGTATGGCATTGCTTAACAGTACACACATGCGCACACACATACACACACACGCACACACACACACACACACACACACACACACACACACACACACACACCCTGACATTCCACCATAATACCTACCTGTTCCTGAGTTTACAGAC
Organism: Protopterus annectens; assembly: GCF_019279795.1. Taxonomy (NCBI): domain Eukaryota; kingdom Metazoa; phylum Chordata; order Ceratodontiformes; family Protopteridae; genus Protopterus; species Protopterus annectens. The sequence continues at coordinate 1,602,627,931 of NC_056741.1, read as the reverse complement.
TGTCCCAAGTTTATTCACGTAAGTTCCCCTTCCTGCATCACACTTGGAAATTTACACTCATTAATACCAATCATTAAATTATCATTCTTCTAATTGCCTAGACAAGTGATGATTGCCTAGACAAAACATGACCTGTTACTCCATGACCTCTTTGACTTGATTGGAGTAGGTTTTACAAGGACTCACTGCTGTCATCCAGTGTTCATCCTGGGTATGTCTGGACATCGTGAGCATGGCCCTCATATGTTAGGGGCTACTACAGTCACTCAATAATGTCATGCACTGGAGTGTCATATGTAACTATTGCTCAGTAGATGCAAGATCTGTTGCTTAATCAACTTATTATGTGGACAACAGTAATATTTGGATACACTCACTGGTGTTGTCTAGTAATTCCCTAATGCATCTGTAGTGCTGCATACATGTGTAGTCTTTCACCTTTCTGCTGATTGCAATTTTAACAGTATACCTGATGTCTAGTTTCCCTTCCAATGCATGTTCAATGCTACAGACCTTTTTATGCTATCAGCTGCCCTGAGATTACATATCAGATACATATTCCTGGTGTCTCATGCGTCAGTCCATGTCCATGTACTGCACGATTCCAAAGGGAAGTACTGACGTATGAACAACCCCCACAATTACACATGTGCATACATGGACAACCGCACAAACACACACACACATACACACACACACGTCCTACATGCATCACCTACCTCCACTCCACCAGATTGCACTTACAGACAAAATAACCCCACCCCCCCACACACAGTTACAGTTGAGGTTGCACAAAGATAGCACACACAGACCTCCCATTACCCATCTGTCAACAAGCATAACATATGGTACTCAACAGCATACAGTGCAGCTATAGTCAATAAATGCTAGTGACAGTATACATGTGTGTGATGCATGGGCTGTGTTAGTAGGTGATGCCCCTTCCCCTGGAAAACACTGCACCCATGTACACAGTATTGTTGTTCACCTGTTCAACACCCTGCCATGTACTGTGCACCATACCTCACAGGTGTACACACCATTGCTGAATGTGTATTACTGTGTCAGTTATGTCTGCTCTAATGCTCACAGCCCCTATGTGTTTATCCAACACCTACCTGGGATGATATGTGGACAAATGTAATTTGTGAATGCCTGATGTCTGATTTACAGATGTAATCATCAGCGTTGCATGTATGACCAATACGATACTATTACACTGACAACCATCAATCTTACCATGACTATGGGGAGTGTACACACCCTTATTGATATGATGCCCTCTTCCTTGATATTCCATGGGACTACATTACTGCATATGTTAACATTACATGGGCCTGATATGTGACATGTCCTATACAATCAAATGCAGTATCTAACAAATGTGTTAGTTGTGCTGATGCTGACTGAGATGCATACACTTCGTGGGTGGTGCACGCCCTTATCATGACGGTTACAGCTACTGTTATGTGCACTACAGCAGTCACTATTCCTGACAGGGGTATACTATCATGGGCCATCTGCATTTGCCAGTGTATGGTCAGTCTGTCCTACACATTTCCCCCAACTTTGCATGATTGCAAGGTCAACTCATGTGCACATCCATTGGAGTTTACACACTGCCATCACTATTGCTGTGGAGTCAGGGTTACATCTCCCACAGTTCCTGACCCTGACTTTGTACAGATACAGCCATTTGTATCATCCTTTGGATCCCTGCTGCAGTGCATTGGTGTGTCATGATGACACCCCCTTCCCATCTTCAGCTGCCTTTTTGCAGATGTTTGGCAACTGGGCCTACACGTGTGTCAGTTTGCAGTGTCCCAAACACTGAACACCATGTGTAACAGCCTAGTCCCAGCTAATAAATGGCAAGCATACAGGTGTACAGTGGCACCAGCATGGTACAGATGGGGATGGTGGGCCTGAGGTGGGGTGAGGCATTGGTTGTGCAGCAGATGTATCTTATGTGATCTGTAGGTTTCCAATGTGGTCATGGTACACCAGTACACAATGCAACGCATGCCTTTTGGGGATCTCTTCTGTTATGCATACACTACCTGTAGAGAGGCCTGGCTGATGTTTCCTGTGGTACAACTGTCACATCTGATTACCCTAACCCATAGGCCACACGTTTGCAGAGTCCAGGCAATTGCTGGCATGGGTACTGCACATCCAGCACTTTCTAGACATTCCTGCAACCCCCTCAGTGTTGTGGCATGTTATTATGCAGCCCGCATGACTGGTTTGCTACATGTTACATCATCTGTCTTGGATGGCCATGTGTTTATTTACTACATCATTCCTGTCCCATACATCCTTGCCACATAAATGACTGTCTGCATTGTTTTCCATGGTATATGCAATAGTAAGGTATGGCTACATGTCCAGCTCATGGGTGCTACCTGTTGGGTATGGGGCCCATGCCATGTCATGTAAGATGTGTGCAAGCCATGGCTGCCTCTGTTGCAGGTTAAGTGTGCACATTTGATGGCCAAATGTCTTGGACAGCAGACCAATACTTGGTATGACACTGGGGACGTACTTGCTGGAAGGTGCATTTCCATGACAAATGCATGTAGTCAGTACTTCAACAGCTGCTTTCACTATATTTTATCTGGAGTGTGTGCACACATATGCTTCCAGTGTTTGTGAAGGTATGTATTCCCAATATTTGCTGCCCTAACCTACGATTCCATATTACACACTCATTGCTCATGCTGGGACCACATTGTAGGTTTTAAGGGTTGTGGACCACAGTATTACGATATGCCGTAGTGTAGATCTGTAACAGTCGCCATTGTAATACTGGTATATACACTGTTGTAGAACTGTATAAGGGTGATGTTTCACACATGTCCCTACTGTAGGCCATTCGTCTCACCATTATGTTCATCTCTGTGGACACATTTTGCAATGACAGGATGTTAGTTATATTGCAGGAGTCTGACATACCTTTCAGATACACCATCATGGTCACCCCTGAGATGCAGTGCAGTTAACAGCAACAATACGTGAACATATAAGGCATGCATTATGAGTAGTTGTGTTAAATGTGTGCATGGAATATACCAAAGCCATAACATGACCAGTGTATTGGCAAGCCTGAACAAACAACATACTCACCATCTACAGGCTGCTGCCTTGGAGGTATACCGGAGGGACCTACATAAGTGTATGTGAGATGTGATGTCAGTAGCCACAGCTGCGGCATTGGTACAGGGTGGGTGCAGCATTACAGTACATCAACAGTACAAGTACACAATACTACAGTTTATGCACATCTGTTTATTACTTCTACACAGCAACAGACTATATAGATGGGCGCATTCAGATATCAGGTCCGCACTATCTAACTCTCCTTCCTGCACAGCTGCACTGTTCTGTCTTGCTACAACACAGACAAGTGCTACATGTAGACACATTAGGGGGGTATATATATATATATATATATCTATATATCTATACACACAGATTGCAGGTAAGCCTATTACACACCTATGGCATTTCTGCATGCTACATTATATGTTAACTTGAGTGTCCTGCAAGTGGTGGGCTCTGGAACTCATGTGTCCATCATAATGGCATTACTTCCACCACCAGCTATTGGCCACAGTAATATACATGTTTTCCATTACACAGCACACAATATGATGGCTTACATCTTGTCAGTCAGTGCAGCTCTGCACAGTTGACGGGTATGGCCCACTACCCACAGGGACAGACACTATTGTCCATAGCAGTTGTTCAGCTGGACATCATCACAACAACACCTGATGGCACATATAAATCATTCCACATCATCTATCCCATTATTATGGAGCAAGTACTAATATACCTCACATACCTGTAGTGGGAATACATGTCTCTCTCTCTCTCTCTCTCTCTCTCGTTGCCATTGCCAAATGAGGTGGGTCCGCTGGGACTGGTCTTCCCAAATGCGCTATGATGTTTCAATTTTACAACATATGTGGGTTAGTAATAGTCAACACATTCCAGTATTAAGTATAACAGTATGCATAGATATCCCCATTAACCCAAAACACCAGATATGGAACAGTTGCACAGCAAACAAACCACATGCATATATGGAACCACAGTGGCCATTACAACAGCATGCAGGTACATTGATGGCAGTATGCCACCAATGTGGCAGTATTTCAACATGGCACATGCATAGAAACAAATTTAAATATTTATCAAACAATAGGACATATGTCCCAACAGTAGATTTAATGGAGCATATACCAATTGAGTTGTGTATTTAGTTTATTGTTGCAGATATGGTGGGGGGGAGAAAGATATCAATTAACAACTAGTATATTCATGTAGTTCTCATTACTTTCCTAGCCAGTGCTGTGATCTGTACCTTACAGGTATTAGTACACTACACTATGGCCTTAGTTTGGAAAATGGTATGGATGTAGACAACTATATACATGAACTGAGTTTTACCTGCAGTATTCACCTCTTACCTGGTATACCTGTGGAGGTATTGTTTGTTAACACTACCTGACTGTTTCTACATATATTCCCAGATTCCAGGTTGATGTTATGCACATCCCTGTCCATCTCTTGTTGCACACACACTGGGCATGTCATGACCACATGCAGGTGAAACTGGGGCATATTTTGACTATTGCCCTCATAAGCCTTTACAATGACAGGTTTGTTTTCATTGACATTTTCCAAATATGTACAGGCCTGACAGTCAGTTATATGACATTAAATGCTGCCTACATGTCAGAGATTAGCCCGTTGATATGTCAGGGGGACAGGGTAACAGCCAGCAGACATGGGCCGATTAACTGGACATTCTGGACAATTCTGTACACTTGTGGAGTATGATTCTGCATACAGCTTACTACCACTCCCAGGAATTGAACCATGGCTGTGTCTGCTAAAAATAAAACAGTGTCCATCACAGTTGAGTGTGCTATATAGATATTGCTGGGTATCTCTTCTCTGATTTCTGTCTATAAGTCTATTGTGGTTTTACAATCTGACATTGTAATTACAACACAGGGTTTCCTAGACAGTAGCACAGTGTGGATGACTGTGATGAGTAATACCTTATTATTCAGAGCAACTGCAACACTAACAGTGCTATACAATACCAGAGTAAACAGTACCAGTCCTGGATTTCAATCTTTTATTTCTAGGCACAGTTTTCATATCTGACAGACCTGTGGGGGCAATGTTTGTTAGCACTACCTGAATGTTGCCACACATATTACCAGATTCCACATTAGTATTATGCACATACGTCTCACTCTGTTACTGCACACACTCTGGTCACAGCTTCACAACATGGGGGTGGAGATGGGACATACTTGGCTTATTACTCTCATAACATTTAGGGGAGCTGCTAGAGTGACAGGTTTGTTCTTGTAGATGTCTGTCAATCAGTTGTATGTCATTATTTGATGCCTAAACATCTGGGATCATCCCGCTGATTTGCCAGGGGAACAGGGTGACAGTGGATATGGGCCAATTAACTGGACATTCTGGACATATCTGTACAGTTGTGGGGTATGATTCTGTATACAGCTTACTACCACTTCCAGGATTCAAACCATGGCTGTGTGTGTTAAAAATACAACAGTTCAAGTCTCAGTTGAGTGGGCTATTTGGATTATGTTGTCTATCTTTTCACTGTTTTTTGTCTCAGTCTCTCAGTTGTACAATATAACCTCTTGTGATTACAACAGTCTTATACAGACATTCCTACACATTTTATTTATGTAGCAATGTGTGGGTAACAGTGCTTAATACAACAGAACTATTAAGAGATTGCAACTCTACATTACCATATGATACCAGAATAAACACATGGAGTCCAGCAGTTAGACCTTTATTGTCAGGCTGTTAACCTTTTATTTACATACAACCTATATGAGACTCTTCCTGCCATATTCTCTGGTGTATTCAGTACATTCATTAAACAGTATAGGTTTTATACTGGCAATTAACTTACTACTACTTTTAGATTTATTTCTTATGACAGTACCTGCAAGAGTATTACTAATCTGCTTCACGACACAACCTCTGCAATCTACAGGCATGGGCTTTCCAGTTCGTAGCCCACTCATCTGCCACTGTCAAAGACATAAGAGGAATATTTAGCCATACCTATCCATAATATACATGAGCTGGCAATTATTAAACAGGTAGTGGACTGATACTTATACACAGCTGGGACATCCCCTGTCCTCCTAGCCTCTTGGATCCACTGATCCAAGAGATCCCTGTTTTTCTGCTTCAGGTCAGCATAGTGATACCTGGCCTGCTCACTAGTTCAAGGTATACCAGTGGCACTGGTGAGGTCATGGACGAGATGGTCTCAGGCTTCTGCTTTATATTGGGAACCCTGGTACAGGCCCTGCAGCAGTCCCTGGTCATGGTCTTTAACAAGGAGTCCTTCCATGACTTTGAACTCCTGGATACTTCAGCACTGCTCCCGAAAGCACACACCCTCTCCCATACAGGTCATAGTGCCTACAGGAGGAAACTGCAACCAATTGTGAGATGTATTCCCACCTGTTGAGTTTAAATAGGGCTGATTTCCCACACATTACCTTGATTGGATGGTTTTGAAAATGCTAAGGTATGGGCAAACCTGCTTAACTAAGGTTGGCATTGCTTAAAAGGGTATACCAATGGGCAAACTGATTTAGCTGGCCTACACATTGCTTACACCTTGTAAGCAGGGCTGTGCAAAGCTTAGCATTGCTTAAATTTTAATTTACATACTATTTGCTGTTTGACATTGATTTATTTTTCATTTCATGTTATATATGTGTTTGGTATCCATGCCCCGTTTGGTATGTACCTCTCAAGACATCTGCAACAACTGGAAAGGCTGCAGAAATACCTCACTAAAAGAATCGCAGGCCTAAAGCAGATGCCCTATGCTGACCGCCTTAAAAAACTCCAGCTGTACTCTGTCGTATATCGTCTACTCCCAGGCAATCTCTGCTTAACATACAAGGCCATGTCAAACCCAGAGCTGCTGGACATGTTACACTTAAAGAAATCCCAATCCCTCAGAGCCACATGCTCCAAGGATCTAAATCTTGTCATCACAATAAACAAAACATGCTGGAGGGATAGGTTCCTGACCAAGAGACTCTGGAATAGACTGCCCATACATGTCAAGCAGAGCACCTCTTTGGCCCTCTTCAAAAGGAACCTTGATGATTGGATGGGAGAAAGGAAATTCACCCCGGGAATCACGTCAGTCACCCTGCTGGACAGGGGTCCAGGAAAGTAAATAGTGTGGGAAGAAATAGCCAGGGAATTGTTATGGCTAGGCTTGTATAGGCCTTAGGGCCGATAGCCTAGTACCAACCTATGAACCTATGATTCATGTATCTGTACACTGTATGGGGTCCTTATGTTTATTAGTGGATTTCAACACTATCACAATAACACCTCACATCTGGACTTAATGCAGTACTCCAGTTCACATATTTATGTTATGTAGTAGGTTATATAACATAAAACTGTAAATACATTCCTTTCACATGTTAAGTTTAATATTCCTGTAGTGAGGATCTGTTTGGTGATACCTCAATCTTATGAACTGATGTGATGGCTTAGTGGCTAACGATGGTGACTATAGTGTACAGAGTCCTGGGTTCAATACCTGCAAGGGCTGTTTATTTTATTTCTGGCCAGTGGGTTTGTGTGGGTTTGTGCAATGGTAAGCAATGCTAACTTCTGGTTAAATATGCTTACAGGGAGTTAGCTTCAATATTGCTTAACCTGTGTGCGCATTGCTTACCCCCACGCAAACAGGCTTAAACCCACTTACTACTGCTTAAATATGCTTACTCCCGCTTACTACTGCTTAATAGTGCTTACTCCCGCTTACCCCTGCACTAATTTAGACAGAAATGTATAATGGTTCTTGGGAAGGTGGTGGATTTGGACACTCTATGGATTTATCATTCATTACACATTATACCTTTGATTTGTATCCCTGATTCATGTGTATATGTATGGGATTATACAACATTTTTACAATGACACCTCACATCTGCATTTCATGCAGTACTCCAGTTCACAAATATATGTTATTTAGTAGGTTATGCAACATGGAAAATGGAATGTACTGGAGTGAGACTCGAACTGGGAATGACTGTTGTAAGGCGAATGCTCTACCCACTACACTATTGCAGTACTGCTTCATTTGCATATATCTTGATATTTATCCTCTTGTGCCAGTTAAGCTGCAGTATACATAGCTAAGCAATAGGCAAACCCGCGCACCTATGGTTAAATTTTATCTATTTGATAAAAAAAATTAACTTGTTTACATTATTATATTTTAACTATTGCTCTTATAAACTTGGGGGGATGTTGCTGGGGGTATGCAACCACCTATGAGCAGTCTCGCTCATTCTTATTGCTAAACTGCTGTTCTTGATTGCAGGGGTATGTATATTATATTCTGTTATATTCGCACCCCCTGCACTCGCACATGCACCGTGTCCATTTAGGAGCTCAGGCAGCACGCCTTCATTAATATGCATGGCATGCTGCCATGCTGCTCCTAAACGGTCGGTTCCATGCTGGACTAAGCTAGTCCTGCACGGAAGATTAGTGAATCCAGGGGCATATCTTTATCTCATGAACAACAGACTTACTTACCCCTAATCACAAAAGTTTGTTGATAACACCTTAGGAAAGACCATAAAAATCCTTCACAAGATCTAAATAAATAACTCCCTACACTAATTCTTTCATCAAGGACCTTACTCACTGGTTCATAGAAATCTGACAAGATGGGGGTGTATCTGTCCTTCATAAAATCACTTTATACTAGGTCTTAAAGGGATGAATGGTGAGTATCTAATTAACTTGTAGAATCTGAAGTAACCACTTCTTGAAACATTTACAGATCATAGATGTTAAGCTGATTAGTTCATAATTTTCTCTGTTATTGTCATGCCTTCCTGTAAGGCTCAGCGTGACATTAGCCAGTTTCTAGGAGGATAGAACAAAACCATACTGTAAAAAAATTATTGCAATGTAATGTAAATCTTTTTTTAAGTGAGTCATGTAGAAGATGAATACAGTCCTGTAGTATTAAGAGTGAGTCCCTATGCTACTATTGGCTTTTAACCAGTTTGTAACTTCACCATGTCAAAAGATTGAATAGGAAAACTACAATTCTTAGTTTGCATTATACACAATGAAAATGTAGTTTTTGCTTTATCACCAGTTGGGTAAAAAAAGACATTAAAAAGCTGCTTCATTTTTATAGTTTGTCTAACAAAGCAGTTATTGATAATCCTTGAGCTAATTTTGAAATGACTACACTTTTAATGGATTATGTATTTAAAAAAATGTTTCATACTTCATTTGCTAAGTGGTTTCTTGCTGCTTCATTATGCAGTTGCTCATTAAAACTTTCTATATTACTTATAAACTAAGAAGTTTGCTTTTAATATTTCAAAACTTTTTTTCAATTTTGTTTTCCAAAAAAGGAAGCTATAAAAATGTGCGTCATTTATATTACATTCACACATGGGAAACTGAACAAGTTGCTAAAAATTGTTGAAATTGACTTCCATAATTCTGCTTTACATACAAGACATGCAGTTGTTAAAAGTCCAATGAATGATCAGATAATTTAAGTTAGCCATCTCTGAATTGAGAACAATAAGAAATCAACTTTGCTGTTCAACATTCTGTTTGGGGCCATGATAAGAGGAAATCATTTTTAAAATGTTTCATCAACATCAACATCAACCTCAACAGGCAAAATTTTACATGCTGTAAGTTCCTAGCTTATAATTCTGAGCTCTCCACCAGAACAGAAATTTTGTAAGCATTGTATCCCAATCTATCCTTGTAAATTTATGTCTTCAAATTGTCAAGCCTAAGTGCTAATGCTTGTCTTAAATGCTTCTTTGGTAAATAAGCACTTGCAGTTTATATAATTCTTTACCTAGCCTTGGTAGGCTATGTGGCCAAAAGTAAAACCATTTTGTAGGGGACTGTTTCTGTTATCCCCACCCACCCACACCCCTTGGATATATGAAGTGCAGAGTCACACAACCATGACCACAGTGAATCTTTCACTGAACAATTAAGCAACACTACCCCAGTTGGCTATAGTACCTCATGCCTTTGAAGAGTCTCCAAACCCATGCCAGAGGTTGATTGCTGTGTGTACATTGTGTGTGTGTGTGTGTGTGTGTGTGTGTGTGTGTGTGTGTGTGTGTGTGTGTGTGTGTGTGTGTGTGTGTGTGTGTTTATATGTGTGTGTGTGTGTGTGTGTGTGTATATATATATATATATATATATATATATATATATATATATATATAGGATTATAGGGTTTTATATATATATATATATATATATATATATATATGGTTCCCATTCAGAAGCCTGAAACATCATAAGCCTGAAAATCAAAATCCTGAAACCAAAAGCCTGAAAATTCAGAATCCTGAAAATTCAAAATCCTGAAAGCCCAAAATCCTGAAACTCAAAATCCTGAAAACACAAATAATGCTAATATGTCACTATAAAGACACTAATATCTACCAACTGACCCTGACCCTAACCCTAACCCTAAGGTCCGTCACTATCGCACACTCACCTGACCCGCGCCCTAACCCTAACTCTCTTAAACCGCCACTAACCCCAATATTTGTCACTATTGCATACATGCCTAACCTGCGCCCTAACCCTAACTCACTTAAACCGCCCCTAACCCTAACATAAAACCAACCGCACACTTACCTGACCCCAACGCATGACCTAACACCACAGGGCTAACAATAGCAAAGCCACAATGACATCAGTATGTCTATTTTGTGTTTCAGGATTTTGATTTTCAGGCTTATGATGTTTCAGGCTTCTGAATGGGAACCATATATATATATATATATATAGGTGCGCTACAGAATCCTGAAAGCCCAAAATCCTGAAAGTTCAAAATCCTGAAAACACACAGGATAGCAGCACTTACTATATTCCAGTACAAGTGTATACAGAAACATATTACCCTTCAACTATACACAGGGGGGCAAGCCCCTCATTACACTAAGTGCAATCTTGGAGCTGATATATTTAAGTAGCAGGGGGTGCAGGGGGGCATTGCCCCTCTGCTTATACTTGTAGAACAGTAATATAGTTTGTTTTTTTATTTCTTCTGTATGTACTTGTGCTGGAATATAGTTAAGTGTTGGTGTCCTGTGTGTTTTCAGGATTTTGAACTTTCAGGATTTTGGTCTTCAGGATTTTGGGCTTTCCGGATTCTGTAGCACTCCCATAAATGTATATATATGTATGTATAGAGATATAGATATAGTTACATGTATATGTGTTTAGCTTTGAAATTATATAGCGGTTTATTGGAATCCTGCTTCTAAGAGGATGTTGATGTTGTCTCTCCTTTTTCTGCTTTCACTGATTATGTATATTGTGTCGAAGAGAATAAGGAGTAGCCTGCACTTAATTTTGTATGTGTGACATAGTGAGCCTGAGTTGTTAATACAAAAAATGTCTGGTGAGCTACCCCACTAAAAATTAGAGCCTTAAAAAACTTGAAAACATACAAATAGTTAAAATATAAATAGTTTAAATACAAATGTGTATGTGGTTGCACCATATCTGTTTTCACTGTTACAGGAGTATTTATGTATGAGTGTGTATCATAACCAGGGCTAGGTGCCCATTTGATGCATATCCCTGAACTGCTCCTCCCATTCAAAGCTGAAGAAGAAAAAAAAAAGTTCTTTTGTTCTACAATTGTAGTGCTTCTAATATTACAAGCAGTTCTACCACATACCGAGTCCTTCAGCACTTATTCCACCATATGCACTTGCCAATCGCACCCTTGATGGCTTGCATATTTTGCCAAACCCTAGTTATGTGTGTGTGAATGCTTATATGTGCACTTAATATTGTATTAGCTAAATTTTTCCCTTTGGCACAGGATGACCACTTGGACAGAATTAATGTGATTATAGCTGATGGATTATTTAAAGATAAGGAATGTTTTTTTTTGCCAGCACATTGTTTGCTTTATTACTATATCCCTTGTTCTCTTTAACAGTGAGAGCCATGTTCCAGCAATACAGCTCCCCAGAGTGTTACTATCTAGCAGGCAGCGTGGACGTGATCATTTATGTGTACTTCAGTGGTTTAACGGCATCTTTGAGAGCAGTAAGCAATTCATTATCTGCAGAATGCATAATTCAAACTTCTCTGAATAACCAAGCACAAGTTAATTAAATAAAATAAATCCCCTTTTCTATCTTTGAAATAAGAGCATGGAATCTAGGGCAATTTTGTTCTTGTAAAGAATGCGAAACACATCTGGCAAAATACAACAGTCCAGAAGTGAGTTATTGCTACAAAATCATACTTTGCAAAAAAATGTCTGTGGTGCTGCACCCCATCTAAACCCTTGTATAACCAACTCCATGGTCACTGCAATCTGAGGAAAATAATTTAATGATGTAGTAATCTGAGATGAGAAGGAATATCTTTCCTCTTAGCTAAACAGCTCTTTCTGTAGTACTGGGGAATTTTAATAATTATAATACTGACGGGACAGTATGTGATGTAGTTTCAGCGTGTACTGTTCAAACATAGTCAAATCTGAGGACTGTCCACAAGGTTTCTTTAAAAGAAGTAGAACAATAAGTAAGATGGTAGGAGGTCAATGCAGGATAAATGGTCACACATTAGAAGTGGGGTGTTTTTTCTATGGGTCAGTGGTATAGTTGTAAATGTCACAATACTGAATTTTGCTCAAATTAAAAAAAAAAAAATTTGAAGTTGAATTCCAGGTCAAGTTTTCATGCAGAAAGGAAAAGTCCCCCCCCCCCCCCATCCTTTGTACCTTGGCGGGGGTGGAGGAGTGGTCCTTGTTTGGAAAAATGCAACTTTGTATTCAGTGATATTTGTACTTTCAGTGTTCACATTTTCTGTTCTATTCCTTAAATGTTTCAACCCATGAGACATTGCAGTTTCTGAAAATGTTCCCACATCGCAAATTAGTAACATTTGGAAACTGTAGTTTCTTTTTTTTCCATTTTCTTAGTTTTATTTTATATATTGCAAATTAATGAAGTATCTATGCTTGAGTTTGACTTTGGGTGTATAAATAAGAGAGATTATGCCCGATTGTATGTTTTACAAAGAAATCTTTGTTGGACTGTATTTGATATGATACACACAATTTTTTCTTTAGTTATAATGCCACAGATTAATTTTTGTAGTTCAACAGGGTCTATAAGGAGTAAATAGGCTTACACTGCTGGAGGTCTATTCTAAAAATAATACAGTACTTAACAGAACAGTTGTTGCAATGTGTGGTTAGTTACTGATTAAATTGTGCAGTAAGGTGTCCAAAATTGTAAACCAGTTAACAGTGCCAAACTACATAGGGCTATAACAGATATGATTTAATTACAGGAAAGAAAAGCATTTCAGGAAAGTACGTTACAAACCAAATCTATTTAATCACTTAAAACAGTACTGCTGAACATCGAGAAGGAAAAGTGTGTTTATTTACAGACTACAAACATATGTATAACCAAAATGATGTACAGTGAAAGTAGAAAAAAAATGCAGTTAAACATGATACAATAACAATGTGCATAGGTAAAGTGTAAAACATAACCCTGAAGGTCAAAATACAGAATTATGCAACTAGGGAGCAGGAACAGAGAAGTATAAAACATATAGCAAATATCAAACAGGATATGTCAGATAACCTAAAAGTACATAAAAATAGCAAGATAACACCTGTGATGTTTAGTAGCCGGTAGCTGTGCTAAAAAATAAGTACAACAGCTTCTAGCTACATAGAAAGTTGTTTGCGTTTTTTGTTAGTATGATCTATATTATAAAATCCCAAGTAATAGAAAGAAATGTCAAAATGTCTCTGAAATGGTGACAAGTTTTTTTTTAACACTACTTAGGAGATTGTTTCCAGGGAAGCACTTGACATCAAGACTCATGATTTTTATTTCCTAAGTTGTTTTGTATTACAATGCTTAACAGGACATATTTTGGGATGTAAAGGGGGAGGATTAACTTGATTTTAAAGTTTTTGCTCTTGTTTAGTAAAGCAGAGGAAATGATTTTTTTTTTTACAGCTGGATTTTTATTCCTGTGGGGAATGCTGCATTTATAATGAAAATGCTGCCCAATCAGCATGTGCATTTTTGAATATTAAGTACCAGTACCTTTAATTGTATAATTAGCAATAACCCTTCAGCCACTGAGATGTTATAGGATAAACTGTTAGTAGTCCAGATTCTTTTATAATGATACTCAATGTCCCATTGTCTGAATCTCACTCAGGAGGCACAAACTTTCATTGATAGTGCCCAGGTGACAAGCTAGGAGACCTTGTTATTAGTCACAAGTGAATATCTCATCATGGATTGCACAAATGATTCAGTACAATAATATAGCATTTCTTATAGGTAGATGGTAAAGCTGCAGTAACTGTGTGTTTGCTTCCAGAGGCAGCAAAAAACATGGGATGCTTAAGTGCATCTGTTACTATCAGATTATGAAATGATGAGGCTCAAGTCTGTCAGCTGTATTATACTGAGTACATTTAGAATTCCTTCCTCCACTTAATACTCAAATCTGGACTTTGTGACAAATGCAAGTGGTTATTATCTGTTAATAAATTTAGACTATGACTTCATTATTGTTCCCTTCATATGTGAAGTAGTAGAAAAATGTAGTCCTGAACTATTTTAGCAATCAACACTTTGGAAAGAAAAGTTTCATATTCACTTGAATTTGACTTTTTACATGTAAGTAGAAAGGCCTGAGGGGCCTGCTGATACTTGTAACTCGTCCTTTTAGATAGTGACTTAAAGTGAATTTTAGCCATTAAGCTATTTGTTGAATTATAATGCAAGTAATTTTCTTGTTTCCTACCATTAGGCCATCAAGTCTTATGGTGCATCATATGTGCCTCACACCCACAGCACAGAACTGTGCATAACTGCTATTATACTGTTCATAACTGCTATAACAAGACTGTATCACATCTTGAAAATCTGGGTCATCTTAATACTACTTCACACATGCACAATGCCATGTGATCCAGACTAAGTCAGTTAGTGTATGAATGTATGCATGCAGTTTTCTCAGCTACGTATTCATCTGTAAAGACACAGCATGCGGTGTACTGTTACTTGTTCTTTGTGTACAAATCTAACAATATTGCTTAAATGGAAAGGCCCTAAAGATTTCTAACCAAAATAAAACTGAAGATTTAAATTCCAAAATATTAGCACGACTTTCCTTATACTTAGTAGCCTACCAACTGCTCCCAGGTGACCTCCATCGTGGTTTTTGAGCCATGTAAGACCCACTTCTCTGATGTCTTTGCAAAACCAGTGCCTCTAAAAGTATTTAACCTTGGAACCTAAATATACCCCAAAACAAAAATAAGACTTACTAGGGGAATAGATTCCAAACAGAGTGTATTCCTCATCTGTGAAATAATGTGCCACTGCAGGTCATACTGCACTGGCTACCTTGAAGACTAGTCTTCTTGTCTGGATGGGTAGACACAAATGTCCACAAGGGTTATCAAGTAACCCTGCTTGATTTGAGATGGAAACCATATTAAGCACTTGACAAGGTGATAAAGAAGTTTTAATTTGCCTATTTAAAGATGTGTATGGCCATGCATCTTATGGACCCCACAATCACTTGCCTGGAATTGTTTGTCATGGATGACTGCTTGTGTAAACTAGTGAGCCCAACAGGCAGGGATATCCATAGTACCAAAAGATGTGCATTGGTGAAATAGGGAACACCTTGGCAAACAAATCCAGGTAGTGAACTGCTGATGACAGCATTGAAAAGAATGCCATGTAGGGAGCACTGGGCAACATAGGCATAACAAAGGGGGGGGGGGTTCTGTAGTGAAGTAGAAAAGGGGAGTTTAGAGGTATTGGGTGACCAGGACCTAAAGAGGGTAGTATGGTGGTGATGGCCAAATGTGAGGGTGTCCAGGGGATCTCCTCTTGTGGAATGTTGCATTAGAGCTGATAACATTACATTATGAAATGTGCTCAGCAAACCATAGACCACAATAAGAAATCACAACAGGAAATAAGCTTTATTGAGACTGAACCAGAAAGCAAACTAGAACAGCAACTAACTTTATTCAAGCACTATATTTAAGATCTAAGCAAGTATCTGTCACATGGAATAAAAAAAAACTATTTTGGAAGGCAATGAAGCAACTAACTGGTCATTGTACCAGAACCCTCCCATCAGATATCCTTTAACCCATCCCTTAACTCTGCTGAAGACTATAAAGCCTTTCTCACCTCTTCTTTTAAAGATATTACCAGCCGATTTAGTCCTACACAGAAGTACCAGTCCACACTCATTAACAACCCTGAGCCACAATACCTTATGTAGAAATCACTATAAAATAAATTAAAACCCAGCTTAAAAACTTAAAATGGTTTTCTTGTAGGTTCTCCCCACTACACACTGCTTTCCTCTTCATAGCGGCCAATAATCCTGGTAAACTCTTTACTTTCGTGTGTAATTTCCACTCACTACTGGAATCTTTGCTCCAGCTTTAAAGCACTGTCTTCATCCCACTTCCTGAACTACCCTCCCCTGAATTCCACAAGGATCTCTGGCCTATCTTCACCCTCTTGTAAAATGTTTTGAAAAAATACTTCACAAGCTGTTACTAATACATGTTAACAGTTGTGGACTACTACCAGTATTAGAAACTCGTCCTTCAGTACAACCACTGTATGACTTATAGCCGCAAACTCAACTATAGTAATATCAGTGAGAGAAGTTTCACTCCAGGAGTTTTTGTAGATACAAATGAGAGCATTTGAAACTGTTGACCACAACCTACTTAATAAACTGTTGAAGTTTAGCTTTGGTCAAAATGCCATGAGTGGTTTGAAAGCTAACACCATAATAGAGCATTCCAGGTTTACTTTAACAGCCTTCTACCTACCCACAGCATACGTAATACAGGAGTACCTCTAGGATCAGTTCTTGGGGCCCCTCCTGCTCTTGCTATTCCTTACTGACCTTCCAGCAGAACTCCCTTCATGTCATCATACTGTATGAACTCCCTTCATGTCATCATACTATATGAACTCACTCACTTCATGTCATCATACTGTATGAACTCACTTCATATCATCATATTGTATGAACTCCCTTCATATCATAATACTGTATGAACTCTCTTCATATCATAATACTATATGAACTCCTTTCATATCATCATACTGTATGAACTCCCTTCATGTCATCATACTGTATGAACTCCCTTCATATCATAATACTGTATGAACTCACATCATATCATAATACTGTATGAACTCACTTCATGTCATCATACTGTGTGAATTCACTTCATATCATCCTACTGTATGAACTCTCTTCATATCATCATACTGTATGCAGATGATATTCTTTCTCTGCCAAGCAAATAAATGCCCATCCACCCTACAAACTAACCTGCAACAATCTTTCATTAGTCTTTGCCACTGGACCAGAAGTTACACAAGTATAGTCTTTGTTTTCTGGTCATCTATGTGATTGCCATGACTCTGCTCTGGCAAACTGTCATTATGACTCACTCCTTCCCAGTGTCCATATTCTGAACTCCTTTTACAGATATTTTCAGGGTCTTCTGAACCTTCTGTCTGTGGCATCTCATTTGGACTTACCACCCCCTCTTTTAAATATTCTCAGCCTAACACTTGAGGGCCATTCATAGTGACAGCAGGTGTCACCCCCCCCTTTAAATGGGTAACTAATATATATCCAACATTATCAGCAATAATATCAAAAAAAACACTTCAAATGCAAGGGATTACATTTTTCAGATATACAAAAAAAATTGTTTAGGTGGAAACTACTATTGCATGAGAAATTTGATAACCTCCCAGCTTTAAACTGCAAGTCTCAAGCCTTTGGATGTTCTATATGCCCTTGGTAGACCACCTGCATTGTAATGCTATAGTGTGATGCAGAAGGGCTGTATGAGCAGGGGCCACTAGCAAAATATGACCTATTCGCTTCCTTGGTGGTGTTACTGTAACAGTGATTGGCCAATAACTAGTAAACTCCACTGAAAGAACCTTAAAAAGATCTTATTGCCCATTTAATGTCCATGCATTCTTGTTCAATGGCCTCTTCTTCCTCATCCATTCTCCAAGGTAATACTGCACCTAATCCTACTTCTGATGCATCTATCAGCACTATCCTGAGATGCTCAGAGCATATAGTGGAGTTCAAGTGTTGGAAATTATCCTCTGCTTGTGTGTTCCAACTGATTTTGTGGGTAGTTTACCCTTTGTGAGTGAGTCAATGTGACAGGCTATAAAAAATATGGTTTCTTATAATATCGGTCCTGGCTAATGAATTCCCTCACTTGCTTCTTTGTTTTGGACACAGGAAAGTTTAGTACTACTTCAGCTTTCTCTTCTTATGGTTTGGTTGTCCTCCTGCCTATAATGAAGCCAAAGTATATGACTTCTATCATGCTGATTTTACTTTTTGGGGCAGTCAGTGTGAGCCCTACAGCTCAAGCCATGGAGCAGATTCCAATTGACTGAATAGATTTTGGCATCATCCAAGTATTCAGTTCCTGTAGAGGCTATGGTGTTTGAACACCTAATCCATTAGTCACTAACACTTGGCTAGGATGCCCGTGGAAGAAAATAGAAGAACCCCATAAAGGAAGAGACACACAGAGTTTAAAAAGCCCCATTTTTGTTTTTGTTTTTTACTTTATCTTCATCTTTTAAAGGAATCTACCAATAGCCCTTCCTCAGTTACAAATAGTTTAGAACCCGAGCCTTTCCTGATTGCTAGATTGGGTCCACAATCGACAATGGGGTAACTTGATCTAAGTGATGCTATTAAGTTTTCTAAAGTCATTATGGAATCTGCAATTTCCATTAGGCTTTGGAAGCAGAAATGTAGGGCTGTTTTAAAAACTATTACATTTTTTGATCTCCTCTGGATTTCTGGTACTCAGAGTTTTGAATTGATCTTTTCACCCTTATTATGTAGAGTTTAATTATTCATTGAATAGAAGCTCCTGTACTTCTTGC
The DNA here is from genome assembly GCF_019279795.1 of Protopterus annectens. Taxonomy (NCBI): domain Eukaryota; kingdom Metazoa; phylum Chordata; order Ceratodontiformes; family Protopteridae; genus Protopterus; species Protopterus annectens. The sequence continues at coordinate 1,602,608,813 of NC_056741.1, read as the reverse complement.
TTCTGGATATTTGGTAGGGTGTCATCTATTACCCCTTTAAGTATGGACAATAGCCCTTTCCATTTTCTGGGTTCATTCACTGCTGCTACTAGACTCTCAAGTGGTTTCTGTGCCTTTCGCCAGGGCCTTAAGACATGTTATATCTGCTCAAGATGTGATTTACATGTTTACCTAACTCTCTCATTCTTGTCACTCACTCTTTCTTTTGACCAAAAATGTGTTCTTGTGCAAAAAAAATAAAAGTGTTGGTTGGTCTCTAACCTGAAATTCCCTCTTCCTAGCATTCCTGTTACTCCCTTCCTGTTGGCCAATTTGTATCCTTTCTATGTGATCAGACTATGGGCATTACTACTCAGTCTGTCCTGTTTATAGAATTGCAATGCTCCAGTACAGTTTTAAATGGAATTTTCTCCTTTTATGTCTCTTTCACAAAAGTTGTTAATTCACTATGGGTGTGCCACAGAGGAACTATTGCCTGGAGAACTTCATGGATAGCAAACAGGCGATATGGCAACAATTAATCCCAAATTTTCCCATCCTCTTCAATGTCTTAATGTCCTGTTAATGTCCTAACAAGTTGCCAGTCTGAAGAGGGTATACAGAGGTTATAAGTTGCTTTGGTTTACTATTATAATTCCAAAGTGCATTCGGTCGAAAGCCGGTATCTCTGACTCCCAAGTGCAAAAGTGACAATGTCGAATTCCGACATTGCCAAAAGTACATCTCGAATTCGACCTCCAAACAGGTTTTAACAATGGTTGGGATAGGGGTGAGATTTGTATTTTGACAATGTCGAGTTTGATATTGTCACCATTCAACCCTTGCCGTTCGCTGTAGTGGTGTCGACAAGATAAGCATTGGAATTATGGTAGTAAAACGTTGCTTTACCTTAAAGCTTTAGCAGAGCTAATATATAATATTGGACATAGAGTTATTTGGTCATTGAGTTTTTTTATAGTGTCGCTCACTCTGGGGAATAACATGACAGGTCTTTAGGTATGGTTTTGGAATTTGGTTTCTGGAGAGGGGATGTTTCTGAGTGCTGATTGGCATAGTCCAGAATTACCAGTATATTTTGGTACTCAGTACTGGACTTGACTACAGACCAACAGCATCTATGGTAATTTAGTGAAAAGTATTTCTGCAATAGGAATTGATACTAAAAGATTTTTGAAACTGAAGTTTGGAGATGTTTTTTGACACTTGATGACACTTGATCCAGCTTGCACAAAAGCTTTCAATTTATTTTATGTCTGGCCAGTAGAATTTGAATATAACTTAGGAATTGGTTTTGTCCATACCTGTTACCCCACTGTTCATTCATAAATAAAAACCCATTTCAAGCTTCTAGGACAATGCAACTGCTGTCTTTCTCTAAGGTCATATATTTTAACCTCTTCATGCCATTCCTCGACGGTAGCTGCTTGAAACAAAGAACTCTGGAATAGATGTAAATTATGTAGGATCAGTGGTAAAACTGTGGAAGTCACCAGCAGGTTTGGCTGACCTTAACCACTGGGGTCCACTGAATGGAGAGTAATGCAAAAACTGGTTTCCATTCAAAAATATATCCCCACCAAATAAGCAGTTTGGCCTTTTACCTTAAATCCAAAGTAGGCAATGATATTGAACATTTCTGACCTAAGCCACTTGTGGTGGCAGGTCTTTCAGTGGGGCTGCCTTGATTCACAGCAAGGAAATTTCTCAAGACATATTGCATCCCTCACCTTGTGTAGTTATTTCTACATGTGCACTTTGTGTTCTGTGGTATGAGGTGCCGATCACTTACTACAGATGGAAGAATTCTAGGCATCTCTTGTTGTTTTGTTTTGACTGCAATAATCCAGTTAATATTGCTAAGCAGACCCATCAACCCATTAGGGACATCACTAGTTATACTGCTTGATGTTAGAGGTGTAATCTCATCCCTTGGTGATAGCCTTTTATTCAATTGTTGATTTTATTCAGGAAAACTGAGCTTACATTTTTATTCAGCTGTTTTTTTTCTTTTATTCACCTGCCAGTATCCACCCCCAACTATACTTTTCACAATTGCTATCTGATTTAGAGATATCAAACCTAAACATTAGGAAAGGGGTTCAGTCAGTGCATGATTTTTTAGCTTCTATGATGATGAACAGTAGTGGTAAATCATTACAATATGAAGATGATGCAAAAGTGTGGATAGTGGAAATATAATCCTCTGATATGAATTCTATTGGAACTTAAAAAAGTAGAAATGATTTTGTTGAAGTGTTTGCTTAACTACATATTTGACTGACTTGATAAAATATACAGGAAGACATGGTAAATGGGTAATGTAGTCATGTCTTCATGTTGCTTGCAATTTTTATAAAGGTCAAGGATGAATGGAGAGGCAGGGAATATTCTTTTTTGAATGCAAAATGGAATATGTATTTTTTCATTCTAGTGTTTGCACTGATGCTAATGTATTAATATGAATATTTGTTCTTTGTTGCTTGATTAGATGGAGTGCACATTTGATAATGGCTGACTACATTTACAGATGATTTTAAGCTGGGGCTTATCATTGACTCCCTTGCAGACACTAGCATTTTTTCAAGAAGGTCTATCTCTGGCTAACAAAAGGTGCCAAAGCCATGTTCTTAAACTCAGTGCTAAGAAATGCATAATTGTACCCTTTAGGAAGTCAACCATCCCAATTAATTACCATGTTGATAATACTCCCCTAATGGTCAATACAGTGGTCAGGGATCTGGTTGCACGCATACAGTAACCTTACCTTCAACCACCACATGGCCACAGTGGTGAGGAAATCCTTATAAGTAAGGGCATGGCATCTTGGTCCAAAGAGGTCATTATCCCATTGTACTCTACCCTTATCAAACCAATCATGGAGTACAGTGCACCCTTCAGTGTATATACCTGACCAGTCATATGCAGCAACTAGAAAGAACTCAGAAGTTCTTTACAAAAAGAATACAAGGCATTACAAACCTGCCTTATACAGAGCACCTTAAAGCCCTTTCCCTCTACTCAGTATCCTGTAGATTGCTGAGTTGTGATCCATGCCTTGTTTGCAAGGCATCTACAAACACCAAACTTATGTAGCTCCTGCATATTCATAAGTTAAACAGTACCAGAAATTTAAGGTCTAGGGACCTAAATATGGTGTCTGTGACCTAAATAGAACATGCTTGAGAGAAAATATGTGCCCCAGAGACTGGCCCTCCTAAGTAACAGGCTTCCCATCCATGTGAAACTGAGTCCATTTGTTACCCAGTTTAAGCACAACCTAGACCAGTGGATGGGGGATAGAAAATTTATACTGGGACTGGTACCCATGTCCCTATGGACAAAGCTAGTTTATAAATGCCTGTCCCTTAGTGTCCTATTTGGATACAAGACATCATTATTCTTTCAGGAAAACTTGGCTAGGCTTAGAAAGCCCCCCCCCAGGTCATTAGCCTAGCAGCAATCTATAATAACTATTTCACGCCATTTAAATCACTGACTTTGTGAAGTTGCTTGGTCAGTGGTGGAAACCATCTTTGAATTAGTTGTGATTTCATCTAAGTGTGTTTAAGATATACTGCTGCAGATCCTGGTGATTTAGAGCACTTGGCCTTCAGATTTCACAGTTTTCATTGCCTCTCTTGTTTTCTTCTACTTAGAAGAGCTGTGCTGAGGGCAGCTCCATTGTAGTGGTATTTCCATAATTGTTAGCATGTACAAGTAAAATTTTCTCACACACAGTGCAAGAAAAACATAGCCAAGCTAGAGTTTTCATTGTGTGATACCTTAAACCTTTTGTAATGGAGACCCATGGGATATATGCAGCTTGTCCCTTAAGGACATCAAGTTTTTCATCTTCTGAATGTCCATGATTTTTTAAGCCTTTGTGGGTACATTTATAGGTGAGTTACTTATTTATTTCCATTTTGCCTAAACGATTTGTGTTAAGTTATACAAGCTTCCTCTTAGCTGCAATGATCTTCGTAGCCTGAATACCAGTTGCACTGAGCAGCACAAACTTATGCTGAACATAAAAGTAATCCATCTCACTTTAACAGCTGTAATATTTCATCATCTCCTGTTTAAGATCCTCAGTGTCTTTAAATCTAGCAGTACTGGCTGTCATGTGAGTCAACAAACAGCCCCCATATCCTCTGTCCTCTTAGTAGCTACTTCTCTGACATTAAGGCAGAGACTAAAGGCCTGTGGCTGATGAAGTTGTCATTAACACCCAAGATGACCTACATACATTCTAGGAATATCTAATTAATTCTTCCAAGTGGTAGACAGCAGCCTTAAACTAAATGGCAAAGAATGCAGCATTGTTTCCTTCGGCAAACCTAAATATTACTTTTCCTGTCTCATAGGTAGCACCCTCCTAATAATCAGCTTGGTCATTAGAGATGTAGGCACCTTCATTATCAATGGACTATATTTTGACCACCATGTGAACACTGTTTGGAAATACTTTTATATAACCAGACTAGTCACATACCTTCTACATCCAAGGAAGGCATTGTTTTTCTTATCAGGCCAATATTAAATATAATGCCCACTTTGGTGTGTGCTTGGATCCAGTTTGAGAGATGAAACCATTTCCTTACCAAAAAAAAAAAATCAAAGGTATGTCCTGCTTGAGTTACCCTAACTGTCTTAAATATAACTTGCTCTTTTCTATTTCCTACTGACTAATAAGAGATCACTGTCTTTCCTACAGATCCTCAAAAATTCCAGTCCTATTTAACCTCCTACACATCCACAGAACAGATATCACCCTAAACACCTGCTCATGAGATCTTAACGTCCAACAAAACTTAAATAGGACAAGTCCACAGGATGGATATCTTTTGCAGAGAGTACCTCTTTTATGGACTAGACTCCACTTAGAGGTAAAGCACTGCAGCTCCTTCATCCTTTTTAAGTGTAACCATGACTTGACTGGCAATCATAAGTACACCCCTGGTCTCGAACTTCTAGCCTTTATGGAAAGGGGTGAGAACTAAGTAGGAGTTTGGTATTAATTCAAGTCTTGGTAAATTGGTGGGGTTGTTGACTAGGCTGTAAATTCTTGGGAGGGTGGCTTAATGGATAAGGTGTTTGCCTTGCAAACACAAGGTGCAGGGTTTGAGTCTCACAAGGGATAACTGGCTAGGCTTAAAATGGCTCACAGGGGCAGTTAGCCTAGTACTAAACTATGAACTATGAACCTATTTGATCAATAGCCATTTATGAACCTAAAGCAAAGATATTAACCAAACACATAAGGACACAGGTACTTAAATGCTCATTTTGCAATTCCTTCAGGGACAATCAAAATCTTTCCATGATTGAGGCACAGACAGCATCCTTAAATTTGAATTGTACTTAGAGCCATATTTAACCTATTTATATTTATGTCACTTCATCTAATGGCCATAATATGCAATGACTAAACATTGAAACTAACACACGGACCATCAAAACAGAGAAATAAATGGCAACTGGTAAATAAAAACAAAACAAACCCATGCTAAAAATGTCTTATAGGGCAAGAAATAATATAATAATTGGATGTTTGCTGAATGTTTTTATCTCCTCTAGCTAGGAGTTCATCAAAACAGTACAGCTTCAGCATATAACATTTAAATAGACAAAGATCACATGACACCAGTCATAAATTGATGAATTAACCAGCATTCCAGCAACTAATAACTAAAAATGCAAGCATATAAATAAAGGGTCTATATTAAATCAGCGAACGCTTAAAAAAGTGAACACTGATTTATTGACCCCATGTAAGCAAAAGCTTACAATCCCGAAGACATTTTTTTCCCAGGGAAAAAAAATCGCTGTTCCACAAAAAAAAAAAATAAAAACTTCAAAACATTACATACAGTGGGTGGGGCTTCACCCCCCCACACCCCCCTACTTAACTATACCAACTCCGAGATCGCACTACAGTGAGGAAAATGGCAAAGTAACGGAGGCGGCCAAGCGATTTCTTTCCCTGGGAAAGAAATCGCTTATATGCCATTTCGCTATTTTGCTGTTCCATGCTTTCAAGTTCGATCAAGACGCATTTGAATGATTGCATCTTCTACTGTATAATAGGAACCCTAAATAAACACACTAATAGCATTAAAAGCAGACTATAAACATTTCCAGCATGTTTTTGTTTTCTTCTGTTTCACATTACACAGTTTGTATACAATTTTCATTAACTGTGTTATGTGAGATCCCAGAATACTGGGGATTGGGGAATTTGCCCTTTCCCCACTGTGGTGCAATCTCAGGAATTGTATATAATCAACAGAGGGTGTGGGGGTGCAGGTTGCTTGCCCTGTTGTGATCTATTTGTCAATAAAAACAGCTTGATGTTTAACCATTTGAGATTGTGGTCATTCAGTGATGTGGCATCCATTAATTATTGGTTGTAAGAAACACATGACAGCAACTGCAAAGCAAATCATTAGCTTAAATTTTGACCCCAGATATAGCCTTGTTTCATTTCAATGCATTGCATTTCTTCATAAAGTTGAACCAGTGTAAGAGTAAATTGTGAAATAAATGAGTTAAGCTAATACAAAGGCTCAGTGTTGTATGGCCTCTGACTTTCGATTGCGGAAAAATAAGAAAAGTGTTCCTCTTTCTGACCCTCTGCTATGATTTTTAATGCTTAGTTGTTAAAACGTATGGTACTACTACTGAATCAGTGCATCTGTGTATTTATCTCTACTTCTAAATTTGTTAGTACAAGCATTGTGATGCCACAAGAGAGAAAACTGTTTTAAAATGTGATGCCTGTAATTTTCTTTTTCTTAATTTAGACTGTCAGACATTTGTATTTAAGCCTACCTCTTAGGTTCTTTTTCCAAGACTTCTGGACAAATCCAAAAGTAACTGGATGTCTCAAAATCAAGGACAGTTTTTAAATATTACTCTAATTCACTTAAAAAGTTGTTAAACAGATTTTGCATCAAAATGTATTTTCTGAACAATAAGAATGTCTGGCATTACAAAAAAGACTGTAATCCTCAGTGTTTTACCGGAAAATCACACATTTTATGAGGGTGAGGGCAAAAATATATGGTAAAATCAAGGATATCTTTGCAAAATCAGGAATAATTGAGAAATATGTATATAAGCTCAGTGAAATTTATAACAGAAAACTCCACTGTCTGAAAATGAATTTACAATTCTGTAACCGTCAATGCATTTTGTATTTTTGGTCCAATGACAGAGACAGTTGTAAGGTATGCAGGGTTCATGAGTTGAGTCCCAGAAAAGGGTCAGTGTTTGCAGTTTGGCAGTTTAAGTCTTTGGGCTGTTTATGAACTGCTTCCTGCAGTACAGGGTGTGGTTCTCTCAGCAGTCCTTCACCTACTGTGTGATCTTGACCAAGATACTTAACCATGCAGTGCTTTGGGGCAATTGGGAAATTTGGCTGGGCTACTTAATGGTCTTCCAGACCAAATACCAAGTATTTATTTATTTATTTATTTTACATTTGTTGACAGGGATAGTCCAGCTGGATACATGTCCATTTTCAGTGGAGGCCCAGGAAGAAAAGCTCCAGTTTAATTCTACAGAAATACTAGACATTACAATATTATATATATAATTCAAGACTGGGTAATACAGTTACAACAGTTTACATTCATTAAAGGGTAAAAATAAAACGTAACTCAGTCACACAAGTAGATTGCCAAGTAAATAGCTGGTTACCAGGTAGTTAGGTTAAAGTCATTTAGATGTAGGAGGACGATCTATGGTATACAGTCGGTAGTTTATACATTAATCAGGGGTAAAACAGGGGCATAGCCACTGTTTTTTAAGGTATAGTGTAAGATTTTTCTTGAATAGGGATAGAGAGGGTTCAGCTGTGAGGTTGGCAGGGAGAGAGTTCCATGTTTTATCAACAGAATTGGCAAACAGTGCCTTCCCAGCAAAGTTGTTAGCTTTGAACGTGTAGATTAGTTTTTTGTTAGAGGATCGGAGTGCTTTGAGGTTATGGTAGGGAGTGATGATGTTTTTTAGAACAGATGTGTGTTCAAATTGGTAGAGAATCTTGTGAGCAGTTACTAGCTGGTTAACCTTTAGTAGATTAGGCAGTTCCAGCCACCCTAGAAGCTTAAGGTTGCTACAGTGGTGAGTTCTGTAGGCTGTACTGGTGGCAAATCTTGCTATGTGATTATAGCAGATGGTGAATTTGTTCAAGTCAGATTTACTCAGGTTTGTGTATAGGGGGAGGCATAGAGGAGGGTGAAGAGTAGGTGTGAGCGGGCAATAGCGGATCTAGCTAGAGGAGTTAGGAAGGGTTTAATCCTTTAAAGAGAGCCACGTTTTTTATTAACTGTTTTAATCATGTGGTTTATATGTAGGTCAGACTTGAGGCTATTGTCAATTATTCCTCCTAGTAGCTTAGTTGAGGGGTCTGGTGAAATAATGGTGCCATTGTTAGATGTGATGGTGAAGGTCTGTACAGTGGACCTAGGAGATGGAGAGAAAAGCAGCATCTTAGTTTTATTAGGATTCAAAATAAGACGGCGATTTAGGAGCCAGTTCTCAACTGAGTTGAAAGTAGTTTAAGATAAAGTCTGTAGTACTGTCGGGCATATAGCTGAACAAACTAGAGTCGAGTCATCTGCATACTGGATGCAGGTGGCATCTGGGATGACTTTGTATAGGTCGTTTATAAATATAGAAAATAGGAGGTGTCCTAAAATAGAACCCTGGGGAACTCCCATGGTGATGGGTAACAGGGTGGATAGATTCCCCTTCCATAGGACTGCCTGTTGTCTGCCACTAAGGTATGCCTGGAAACATCGGATAGCCTGGTTGTCTAGGGAGATGGATTCCAGTGTTTGTATAAGTATTTGATGGTTTATCATGTCAAAGGCCTTAGAAAGGTCTAAGAAGATGGCAGAAGAAAGTTTGTTACTGTTACGGTTTAGGTTTAGGATATTTGTAAAGGAGACAAGAGCAGTGGTAGTACTGTGGTATGGTCTGAACCCATGTTGGGAGTTTTTAAGGAGATTGTTCATGATGAGATAGCTCAGGAGTTGCCTATGAATGCATTTCTCCATAATTTTGGCAAGTGGAGACAGGATCGCTACGGATGTGTAGTTGGAGAGCTCAGTAGAGCTGCCTCCTTTATGGAGGGGAATAACATGGGCTATCTTCCATATAGAGTGGATAGAAGCTTCAGAGATGCTTCTGTTAATTAAGATGGATATTGGGTAGGCTACAGCATTGTCAGCTTTTTGTAAATATTCTGCAGGTAGGTGGTCTGCCGATAGGGTATTTGGTTTTCATTTTTTAATGAGTTTTTGGATAAATGATGTTGAGACAGGTTGAAAGTTGAAGCTAATTTGGGCACTGGGTGTAGTATCATTTGGATTTGGGCAGCTAGGTGACAGTTGACTAGCTAGATGTTGAATAGTTTCTGTAAAAAATGTATTGAAGGTGTTAGCGACCTCCTCTAGTGGTTTTTCTGTTGTGGCTGAGGGTGTGGGTATGGTTGATTTACCTGGTCAGAGGAGCTTATTTAGACCTGCCCAAAATTTTTGGACTCTATTTTGGTGTTTTTGTTGTAGGTGACAGAATTATTTTTTTTTTGTCAGTCAGGACCAGTTTTTTTGTCTCATTCCTTAATTGCCTGAAATTTAGTTGATTTGTAGGGGTTTTTGTGACTCTCCATGTTTCCCAGGCTTTATTTCTTAGTGAGATTTTTGTTTGGTTTTGGTTGTAAGCCAGGGGGCTGTTTTTGTTTTAGTCCTAATAGATCGAGATGGTGCATGGTTGTCTAGTATGGCTAAGAATTTACTATTAAAGTATGCTACCACTTCTTCAAGTGGCAGGTGCTTTAGGGTTGACCAATTGCATTGTTTGAGCTCAGTTTTAAAATTGGTGAGGTTAAAGTTTTTCTTACTTCTAATTATTTTATAGGTAGGTTGGTTAGGCATGTCAGCCTTATGCCTGACTATATAGTTGAGGAGGTGATCACTTATATCATCAGGGAGAGTCCCTGCATTGGACATGAGTGGATTACTATTGATAAGTATCCAGTCTGTTATTGATTCTTTGTTGGAGGGTTTATTAATTCTCGTGGGGAGGAGATAACCTGTGTGAATCCATGGAGGTTGATATGGTGAATGGGTGGTTCAGAGGAACAGGTGGACCAGTCTATGTTAAAGTCCCCTAAGACAATGGTTTCTTGGGGAAAGTGGTTTGACAGCCAGCAGAGTACGTCTTCTAGAATTTTTATATTATTACCTGGGGGGGATATAGACACAGACTATATATATGCATTTATTTTTATTGATAGTGAGCTTAGTAATGATTATTTCTACCTTATCGAAATGTGGTGATTTTGGAACAATATTGGACACTTCAAGTGTGGTTTTATATAGAACTGCTACCCCACCACCCTTCCTAGTGGTACGGTTGAGCCTTAGTATATTATACCCTAATGAAGCAACCTCATTGTCAACGGTTGATGGCTTTAGCCAGGTTTCAGTAAGGTAAAGAATGTCTGGGGAAAGGTAGTCAAGAAGGGCATGAAGGTGATGAACTTTGTTATTTATGCTCCTAATATTTAGATGGGTAACCAGGAGTGAATTAGGAGGTTTGTGAATAATTTGAGTGTAAGGAGGAAGAGCTACTATTGGTGTTTGGGCCATTGTTTGAGAGAGTACCAGGGTTTAGGATAGGGCTATTGTTTGAGAGAGGTTCAGGGTTTGGGTTTTGGATAATGCTTGAGAGAGGTCCAGGGTTAGGGTGTATGTCCACATCCATTAAGAGGATCCAATGAGATGTAATGGTCAACTTTGAGAATTTAATAAATAGGTTTTGGTATTTTTTGGTTTTTATATTGACGTGTCTTATTCTAAGGGGTGGGAGCTGTTGATAATGTAGGGAGTTCTTAGTTGGGGAATATCTGAGGTTGTCTAGTTTATTTGGTGTTCTTAGTGTGTTTATTTGGGTTCTTGCGTAATGGAAACTACCATGTTTGAGATGCTCATAGGCAGTGCGTATGTAAGGGTTAAGGATTGTAATGGAGATAATTAATTTTATTCTGGGTGTGTGGAATAGCCATGCCATTGCTTAAATACAGACCAATGCTCTATGTATTTCCAAGGATATAAGATTACCTAGATAGTGCTAACTGGAGTTCTAAAGAGGGGGTGTGATTCTATAATGAGGGGGTATGGTAATGCTACTATAAATGTAGGAGTACTAGGGGCGGGTGAGATTTGGGGGCAGGGTGGGGTGCGTAGTGAACCTGAGCGCAGCGAGGGCGAGCGGAGCAGGGCCTAACCAGACAACGAGGTTCCTAGGATGGGTATATGCTCTGTAAGTACATTTAACAGTATGGGAGCTTTCCTTTTTCTAGTTTTATTTACTTTTTAACTGAAATTTAGCCCTTATTTGCTAGTGTTTTGTACTGGCCTATCTCTGTTGTGTTATATTTAGTAATTAGAGCAGGACAACCTTGTACTGTAGAACGCTAAGCATTTCTTATTTAAGTTCATGTTACACTTAGAGTTAGGGACCAGCAAGTATAAGCAACTGGTCTAGGTGTTCCCTAGGTTATTTAGTTGAAGGTAGCCAATTTGGGATTATTTAATTAGTTTTGAGCTTTTGTGGGGACATCCATGTGTGCTTCAGACCCAGTATGGCTTGCTTAAGTAGTACAAATAAGAAGCTTTTAGGTGATATAACCCTTATCAGATGAGTTTAGTTCCAGGGTCAACATAGACTTTATTATCTTTCAGCTATTTTGCAGCTGGGGTGTCCTTCCGTTTTTGCAAACCTTTCAGAAGGTGGGCAGGTTAGGGGTCTTGGTACCTGGTAACAGACAAATTCACATTTAGCATTTCCTTATTTGAAGTAATTCAGCTATAAATAAAGTTACTTAGGCAATGTATTAGGTTTTCAGGTCTGAGTTCCGTGTCAGCCAACAGTCAAAAATAGTAATATAATCTAGGTTACACTTAATACAATTTTAATTGGGTTCTACTCACAGGACAAGGAGCACTTACACAGAGTTTTTAACTGGTCTAATTTATGAGCGACAGGCTGGTAACTTCATTAAACAACCAGAAATGACTATAGTATCAGTCTTTGCAGTTTGGCTAATTTAAATGCTTACAAACAGTAGAGAGGGCTTAAGACAAACTGATTTACTTATCGACCACTTCCTTAGCTAATTTATATGCATACAAACAGTAGAGAGGACTAAAAACAAACTATTTTTCTTAGCAACCGCTTCCTTATCATTTAGGAGACCTTGTAGCAGACATTTCATTTAAATCAGTAGTTTTTCCTACTACATGTAAGTCAGAATAAAATAAAACAAGTCAGCTATGTCCCAGAATTATCCTATTAGATTAGCGACAGTACCAGCAGTACGACTTCAACGACATACACCTATGAAACAACCCAAAGAGCTAGAAATAACATATAATCACTTTACACATTCAAATTTCAATTCCTTTAGGTTTTCAGTACGCAGAGATTAGTAATTTACTTCAGAAACAACGGTAGATTACATACCACAGTTTAGGATGCTGCCGTCTGGGAGCACTGGGCTTTTGAAAAATGGCAGGTTTCCTGGGTGTATTTGATACCACTCTGTCGTAGTTGGCCAGGGAGAGAAAGTAGTATTTCAATTTGTTTCACCCAGACCATGAGGTTCCTAGGATGGGTATATGCTCAGTAAGTATATTTTGATAGTATGGGAGCTTTCCTTTTTCTAGTTTTATTTACTTTTTAACTGAAATTTAGCCCTTATTTGCTAGTGTTTTGTACTGGCCTGTCTCTGTTGTGTTATATTTAATAATTAGAGCAGGACAACCTTGTACTGTAGAATGCTACGCATTTCTTATTTAAGTTCACGTTACACTTAGAGTTAGGGACCAGCAAGTATAAGGAACTGGTTTAGGAGTTCCCTAGGTTATTTAGTTGAGGCTAGCCAATTTGTGATGATTTCATTAGTTTCAGGCTTTTGTGGGGGCATCCATGCATGCTTCATACCCAGTATGGCTTGCTTAAGTAGTACAAAACAAGAAGCTTTTAGGAGATATAAATCTTATCAGATGAGTTTAGTTCCAGGGTCAGCGTAGACTTTATTATCTTTCAGCTATTTTGCAGCTGGGGTGTTCTTCTGTTTTTGCAAACCTTTCAGGAGGTGGGCAGGTTAGGGGTCTTTGTACCTTATCAGATGAGTTTAGTTCCAGGGTCAGCGTAGACATTATTATCTTTCAGCTATCTTGCAGCAAGGGTGTCCTGCTTTTGCAAACCTTTCAAGAGGTGGGCAGGTTAGGGGTCTTAGTACCTTATCAGATGAGTTTAGTTCCAGGGTCAGCATAGACTTTATTATCTTCAGCTATTTTGCAGCAGGGGTACCCTTCTGTTTTTGCAAACCTTTCAGGAGATGGGCAGGTTAGGGGTCTTAGTACCACAGTTTAGGATGCTGCCGTCTTGGTCTGGGAGCACTGGGCTTTTGTAACTACATAGGACGCTTTACTACAGAGAATACATATAGCCTGAAATTTCATTTTGCAGTAATAGTGTGTTGAAATGGCCTTTTTTAGAAAATATTTGATTGCTTGAATTTTAAACATTTTACCTTTGGAATTAATGCTTTTATGCTTTGTGCATCTGTATTTACCTCTGCATATTAAATTTGTATCTGTACTGTTTAACTTCTTTATGTAAATAAATGTATTTATTCACTTCTAAGAACTTTCTCTCATATTTATTTACATATTTCTAATTATCTGAGGAGATGGTACTATGTAGCACTATAGGTTATTGAGCTTCGGTATTCCTCTTCAAGGAACACTACTTTGTACCGACATTACTACAGGAGTATTTTTATAATTTGTACTGGATATTGATCAAGAGTGGCCCAGCAACTGGTATGCTGGATCCCTATCCCAGTATGTATGGTAGTGCGAATTGTGTCTGTATGTATATATGTATGTATGTATGTATGTACACATGCGTGTAACTAATTTGCTGCAAACTCAATTACTGCGGGTAAGGCAAAATGGAAGGCCATGAGTTTCATGAAGAGAATGGTGAGAAAGAAACCTGGCATGCTGGACGATAAAGCCATTTCAGTAGGTGAGCAGTGTACAGTCCTGGTTTGGCTGTGGCTATTGGAAACCTGTACTTAGGGTAGTAGTGCATTTTCCCTGTTTGGTTTTCAGACCAGGTTGAATTTGGTGAATTGGTTAGTGAATCAGAATTGTTTTTCTTTTTTGCTCAAATATTTTGGACACCAGTGGGTGTGACTTGAGACCTCGTCGTTTCTGGTGGAAGATTGAAAATGTTTTTGCTATTTCAATTGTGATGCACTTTTATGTTGTTGCTTTACAGCTTATCAGACCTGTAGTGTAGTCCGCATTTCATTTGATAATAGACCTGTGGAATACACATTTCATATTCACTGTGTAACTGCAGTGCACAGCTAAAGTATGATCAAGATATATAGTGTCCTGTTTCCTGTTATTGTCCTTCACCCTAGTCATTGCTTTATATTTCTGAGACAGATTTGGTTCCATACTGCCAGTCTTTTTCTTACCACAAGGCCTAGGTGGGTAGAATAATACAGTCATCTATAGGGCAACTGTCTTTGGTCCCAAGAGTTGTACATGCAGGACTTAACCTGTGTGGCATTTCTGGCAGCATGAATTTGGGTGTGAGGAGTAGAAATGCATACTGATTTACATTTCCTCTTCTGTTTGCGTTTGCCTCCCTGAGAGTGCCCTGTTAAAACCTGATGCAGGACAGAACTGCTCAGTCTTATGCTGGAAGGGATGAGCCACAGTGGTACTGGTGGTAGTCTTGTTCTGAGATCGAACCCAGTTTTCCTTCCAGGGTGTACGTTTTCTTTGGTCTTTTGCTTCCACTTTGCTGTCAAAGTGAAATCCTTAGCATCCATGTCTAGAGTACATAAGTTACTTATGATTGGAGACCCACATAATGCTCTCTTGCCTTCATGTAGAGGTCATTGACATGATTATATTTGCATTTACTTATTCATGTTGTAGAATTAATTGTAAGTAGTTAGCAGGTCTGTCACTCATTTGTGCCTGCTGTATGTTGCAGATGTAAAGTTAAGTGTAATTGAGAGAGTGGGGGGAATCAATAAAACCTACATGGACTTTTTTTTCATGTAGGCATAGTGGCACAGTGCTTACATGGAAGTAAGCAGATGTGCAATCCAGTAAAAAGACCTGAGAGGCGTGTACGAGCACGCCAACATCGAAGTGTCCGTGGCATGCAAATCACCTCATAAGCAGGTGAATTGCATGCAAATGAGAGTGGTAGAGTGATCCAGCAAGCAGATAGGTAGTCCTGCAGAACCTGTGTTGGTGCTCTAAATATACACAGACAAATTCTCTGTACAGGATGTTAAACAGACAACAAGGGCTGTAAAAGTGCAGTTAGAAGGACAGAGCTAGCATAGCAGACACAGATATGTGCAAAACTATCCACTGTGTGACCAAAATCTAATGGAAAATAATTAAAAATAAGTACTTTTTAATAATCAGATTATGTTTGCGAGGCATGCTGCAGTGTGCAAACATGCTGTTATAAAAAATAAAAAAATGTAAAAAGTATAAAAATTAAAATTAGTAGTATGTGACAGTAATGCATTATAGGACTCTCCGTGGAGTATGTATAATGGTAAACTGCTGTGGTTGCTAATGAGGCAAGGCCTGCAACCATGTAGTTTCCAGGTTGTGTGGACAGATCTCTATGCAAATGAGCTGGGTTTACTGAACAGCACAAATGGGTATCTGTGTCCTCAGATCCCATCCGTATAGGTAGAGAACCATGTTGGTGTCCACATAAGAGGTAGCTGACATCAAAAGGGGGTGTGTCCACATTCCTTTAACTAGGGTTGCCACCTTTTCAAATACCCAAAGTGGGACATTTTTGGTACAACTGTCAGATTTTGCAGGGCAAAACATACCCATGGCCATTACAAAGGACAGACTTCAGTTTTTTGCCTAAATAAAAGCTTATTCTTCTAGCATTTTAGTTTCTTATTCTGTTTCTTATAACATTTAGGTGTTTCAGATACAGAATAACTGTTGTATGCAACTATTACATAAAATATAGAAAATATGCTTATCCTAAAATCTCAGGACATTTGCCATTTCTTCGATTTTTTTGCAGGACACAACTGCCCAAACAGGGACGGTCCCTCACAAAGTGGGACAGGTGGTAACCCTACTTTAAGCACACTGGGGGCACAGCAGTGCCTGTTTGTGCAGTGCTGGGCATGGCGTGTGTGTACAGTGTCTGCTAAGCTTTGTTTACCTTCAGGGAGCATGTTTCAGTGTGTCTTTGCAGCGCGGGTTTGTGTGGCGCACTGCAGTGCTCAGAGAGGAAGACTGTTAAAAAATAAATAAAAAATTGGATGAGAAAGCCAATAATAAATTAAGTACTGATGACCCTCATTTCACTTAAACTAGGGCCATTAAAATCCCTTAATGATGTACTTGGCTGGTGGAATGCATCATAGGTAGCCAATCACACAGGCTGAACCTACAGCAGAGCACTGTAAAGGCTGCATACACCCTACAATCTGATTTCAACCCCATACTCTGCACAAGTGTAGTGCAAACTTGGGATTTTTAACTGAAGAAATGCTAGGGGCAGCTGCAGGACTGCTACATCTGTATGTGCTAGATGCTGAGGTCGGTGCTGATGCTGCTGCTGCTGCTGACAATAGGCCTAGACTGAGAAGGAGAAGAGTGTTCAGGCCCAGGGTAACCTTCCATTGTAGAGCGCTACAGGGTGGACAGGGACATACTACAAGAACTCATTGAGTTCTGCCACCCTCAACTCAGACCCAGAGCCAACTGAGGGGAACCCATCCTAGTGGAAACAAAGGTATGTATAGCCCTTAGGATACTATCTACAGATACTTTCCAAAGACCAACTGGAGACATGATGGGGGTCTCACAGGCATCAGGATCCAGGGTAATCCACCAGGTCCTGAATGCCATGCTACCACATGCCAGTGAGCATATTTATTTACACCACACTCCTGAGGAGAGGGCTAGTAGTATGCAATTCTTCTTCCTTGTAGCACACTACCCTGAGGTACCATGTGCCATAGATTGCACTCATGTACACATCAAGGCACCACCTGGTGAGGAGGGTAGAATCTACGTCAATCACAAGGAGTATCACTGCATCAAATGCCAGGTTGTGTGAATGCCCAGGGCATTATAATGAATGTGTATGCTGGCAGCCCTGGCAGTTATCAGGACTCCCATATCTGACATGCATCACAGCTATTCCAGATGTTTGCTAGGGGGGACATCCCATACAGCCATTTACTGAGGGTTGCTGGCTACACACTGGAACCGTGGATGGTGACACCCATCAGAAATACACACACACTTACCAAAGAATGCAATAATGAAGTACATGCACAAACTAGGAACATCACAGAGCATGTGTTTGGGTTGCTGAAGTCACAGTTCTGTTGCCTTGATATATCTGGAGGAGCCCTGCAGTACTCTCCAGCCACATGTGCACAGATGTTCACAGTATGTGCCATGCTACACAATATTATCTTGAGGAAACAGTTGCAGCAGGATCAGCAAAGGGAAGGGATACACAGCCCCCCACCAGTGCCAGGGTCCTCACAGTCACACCCACAGGGGGACTCAGAAGAGGAACCCTATGAGGTTGTCCCTATAGGCAGACGTAGACGTGCCCTGTATGCCCTGGCCTTGGCCAAGAGAAAATGCATAGCACATGCACTGACAACCTAGGGCCCTAGGGACTGACACCTTACTCTGGCTCACATACATATGCTAAAAATGATGCCAGCTAGCCTGCATAGCCTGTACCTAACCATATAGTGGCTGTGTATTGCATGCATCAGACAGAGTCAGCCCTGAACTACAGGTCTGTCAATTGCTGCATTTGCAAGGTAAGTCACTCTCCTATGCACCACTTGTACGGGATACTAGACTATGGTAGCATATATATGGACCTGCCGCATGTATGCAAAGGAATATAATTGGCTACTGGGCGATTTGCAGAGATCTATAGTGGACTACTGGGCTACTTGCAGAGATCTAACAGCCACATGGAACAACAGGTACTCTGTCCAATAGTATGTGCCTCATAATATTCACTAGGCCACATGGCTGGAAACTCCACTACATTACTTAAGGGAGATGCCAAACAGTGGGGTCACAGGACAGTCACATGACTGTCAATGCCAGCAGAGCATGGGCTGGTCATCCCCACCCCTAACACATCAGTGTTCCCATACAACTGCTGTAACAGTAAGTCTGCAATGATATATCAGCAAACCAGGCAACTTCAGGGCTGTGACATAGAACCTGGTCACATGTTGTATTTCCCACATAACGCATGGGCTAGGAACATTAGCATCGGTAATGATGTTGATGGTTCAAATCTGGCAGCATCTACAACTTTTGTATGTGAGGTACTCATATGGTTGTATTCCCAGACTGTCATAACCCCTCAATCTGTTCCTGCAAGAAAGCTGGACAAAGCCAGAGTGAATGGGGGGACAAAGGGACAAATCTACAGACAGACATTACACATGCTCTGAGTAACCTAGAAGGTGGCTAGTATAACAGCAGGTTGCAGTTAGCTGCAGGATATAAAGGCCAACACTTAAATGTGTCAGTAGTTACAACAATTCAGTGACTGCATTTTACAGTATATAACCAGAAAAACACAAATGTATGAGGAACAGAAGAGACATATGAGGCAAAATGCTGGACATTCTGCAAGAACATGTATAGGTAGAGGTATGCAGAGTTTCACACTGCATGTGGTGTGACATCATGTACCCCAGTCACATCATACCTCTCAACCACTTAGAGCAAGAAAGCTGGCTAAAGTCATGAATAAAAGTGGGATAAAGGCCCCCAAATAGGGACAAGTTTTAAATATTGCTCTTACGAACGTAGAAAGTTGATAGAATAACAGGTCTTGCATTAGCATGAATCTCCTGAAGTGTATGGAGTCTGAAACTCAAATGTCTGTCATTATTTCTTAACTTCAATCTTTAATGATTTGCCACTAATTTGCCAGAAAACCACAATGTTATGTAAAATGGACTGAAAATATGAGGCAAAAATCTGGACATTCTGTGAAAATCTATACAGTTGAGAGGTATGAGTCACATATTAATTTCAGCAAACAGCCGGGGAATGCCTCAGACAATATCAGTGAAGTGCTATACTGTGGAAACAGGTGCAGCAGCCAATGGTCTTCAGCACACAAAATCCCAGACTGGAGTACAGGTAGCACTGGCCTGGAGTCACTTTGTAATACTGACAGTCACACTGGGCATGCTGTAACACTTAGCTAACTTGAGCCCAAGTCTGTTGCCTCTTCCACCCAAAGACCTGCTATGTGGAAATATGTCTGTACATGCAGACAGCTACGTATACATATCTGTCTGTCCCTATCCCCCTCATACATGATTAGTGTATCTATTAGTATGTGGCATATATATATATATATATATATATATATATATATATATATATATATATATATATATATATATATATATATATATATATATATATATATATATATATATATATATATATATATATATATATATATATATATATATATATATATATATATATATATATATATATATATATATATATATATATATATATATATATATATATATATATATATATATATATATATATATATATATATATATATACATATATATAGCTATATAAAGTAGAGTGATACATAGACTCTTCACATATATCTACATAACACATTTACATAACGTACACACACAGCAACAGTTAAGACAACATCCCTGTTATACACATTTATATATGTCTATGTGTGGGGATGTACCAATGTCCCCACATACCCTCAGAATGCTGGGGTTATCTGCACTTACGCATCACAACAGTTGTCCGATGGAACCAGACCAAAGCCGCAACAGTACATAATTCACTCACCTACAGACCCCTGTGACTGCAGAATTTCACCCTGTAGACAGACACAGGTGAGCAGGTGTTGTAATGTACACTGGTTGCAATGCATGCCCTGGACAGGTCATATTGTCCCTGGCCACATGTCCGCTTATCAAATTGCAGCCAGCCACATATGGCCATACTGGTAATTGTACACACATAGCAGGGATATTAACAGGTATCCCACTCCTGGGACACTAGATACAATAACAGTATCAAGCAGTATCACACTGGGTTCTATATTACAAGATCAAAGCTTTACTTAATTGAATAAGTAAAGCTCAAACTTGTAATATCGAAACCGTAAATTGTTGAACAGCCAATTTAACCCAGGGAAACACTTCCCTTGGCCGTTCTGTGGAGTATGTCCGTTTCTCCAATTTGAAGAGATCTCAGAGTTGGTATATTTAGGTAGGGGGGGGTGCCCATACATTGGAGGTTGTGGGGGGCACATAGCTGTCGATATTATAAGATCGAGCTTTATTTATTTGATGAACTAAAGCTTTGATGTAATATAGATGCTCACTCTGCAGGCCACACATGCTGTCTAACACAAGGCCAATTTGCATACTCCACAAGTACTGTGCCAACATCCACATATACAGCAGAGATAACCTATGGCATGTGCAATAAGTACTGCGAGCTATAGTGTGTGATAGTAGATAAGGCCTCTAATTTCACATCAGCCAACTCTGTGTGTGCATGTATCCCCATGCAACATTACAGGCATGCCCATATGGCCTATGTCTGTGCAATGGTTATTCATTATATGGCCCTGCGACTTGCTGCTGGCCTCAACATTGGCTTTCTTTACAAGGGCTGCTGATGTCATCCACCTTAAGAGTGTTGGCTGACAATAGAAAGTCTGATAAACTCCATGGTGCATGGGATAAGTACTGCAAGCTATAGTGTGTACTACTAGATAGGTAGGGGTTAAAATCTCACATCGTCCAACTTGTGTGTGTGTGTGTGTGTGTGTGTGTAAATATGCCCCCTTGAAGCACTATAGACATGCCTGTCTCTGTGTAATGATTATGCATTTTATGGCCCTGTGACTAGCTGCTGGCCTCAACATTGGCATCCTTTACAAGGCCTGCTGATGTCATCCACTTTAAGAACACTGGCTGAGACTGAAATATCAGATAAACACCATGGCACATGTGAAAAGTACTGCAAGCTGTAGTGTGTACTGCTAGATTGGTTGAGGTTCTAATCTCACATCATGCAACTTGTTTGTGTGTGTATAAATATATCCCCTTGCAGCACTACAGACATGCCCATATGGGGTATCTTTGTGTAATGATTATGCATTTTACAGCCCTGTGACTAGCTGCTGGCCCTAAGTTACCCTCATCTACATAAGCATAACTGCTGTCCACCACCATCTAGATTTGTACATTCAGAAAACCCTGGTGCCACGTATCAAGGGTAGCAGACTTTGTCACAAAGTATGAAAGCATGATTATGCTGACTGTCCCAATTGTCCCTGACACACTGTTCTACGCATATGTACCTAGGGAGCCATGCATGTATACTGCCATACCTTGCTGATGTAATATTTCTAGTGTGGTGTGGGGGTGCCAGAGGCCTAGGCTGTGCCAAACAATTGACAGCATGTGTGTGAGTCAGGAAGGGGTGCTGGTTAGATGGGCCATGGAGAGGTGCCATATGTGTCTGTTGGTGACCTGCATGTGACAGTAGTGTTTGAGTGTGTGTGTGTCCACAGTCAAGCCCAGTGCATGTGTATGTTGGACAGCTGTGGACCGTACATCGTAGAGTGGATAGTTCACCATCTCTGGCCATGAACACAGGAACTGGCTCCACCAGGAGTAGCACTGGTATCACCATGCCCGAAGTCAGATGCGGTGCTAGCAGCTGACAGAGACTGCTATCTGTTGGGCCTGTCTTCCCCACGGGACCACCCAGGACTACATGCTCATGGCCTGCCATGTCATGATGTGTACAGCACACTTCTCTCTGTAGCACTGCAGGTACTGTCACTATGGGAGTGTGAGTGTGCATGGCCACATGGACTGTCAGCAGATGGTGTTTCTTACCTACATCAATGTGTCCGACGCCCAACTGCAACCAGATGTTCCAGCATAGATAATGTGCAGTCAAAGACAGACACTGTCTCAGCCCACTGTCTGTCCATCAGTGAACCAATCAAGAGTGTCACCAGTGTGGTGGTGGCAGTCACGGATGTCAGACTGTGCTGCATCCATAATCTTAAACATCCGTCTGGTGTTCATAGGTGTGTACTAGGCTAATGGCCCTGGAGCCTTTACAAGCCTAGCCCAAAAAAATTACCCAGGCACTGTGCCACCCGATGTTAGTTCTCAGTGCCCCTATCCAATATGGCAACTGGAATGATCCCTGGAGTGAACTTTCTGTTACCCATCCACTCGTCAAGATTTCTCTTGAAGAGGGACAGTGAGGTGCTCTGCTTGACATGAATGGGAAGCTTATTCCAGAGTATAGGCAGTCTTTGGGAGATGAACTTGTCCCTCCAGCATGTTCTGTTAATTGTAGTAATGAGGTTGTGATCTCTGGAACATGTGGCACGGGGGGATTTCTTTGGGTGTAGCATTTGAAGTAGGGGCATGCCTGTACTTCCATGATGACCCAAAATGTGGGGTGAGCGACCCATGATGTGACACCTGCAACAGGTGGTAGATGGGCAGCAGTCCTCCTTTGAGAACCCCTGTCAATCTGCCTGTATGCTCTCTGGCTAGGGCCAGTGTCTACATTCACTGATGCCATAGTTGTCACACTGTCCTGTGCAATGTGGCCACCCTCTGACTGTCCAATATCTATGGCCTCTGGGGCTGGGTATGCATGGGCATGCTGACTGTGTGCTGGAACAATGGGGGCAGAAGAGGAATATCAACCTTTGGGACATATTCAGCCCCTGACAACCCCACCTGTGCCTCATTATGGCCACTACCATCATCAGAGTCCAATGAGACACTGACATCAGGTTGTGAAGGGGACAGATGCCAACCCCCCGTTCACCTGTGAGAAGCAAGACAAAAGCAGTACATTACAACCTGCACTGTTATGTATGGTAATCTACACAGATGCATAGAGATGAGGATCCACAACTGCATTACACGTGCCACATCTTCTCATCTCTGCTCCCATGCACAACAACATACACAGACATGTCAGGCCCTTTATAAAATGCACTTCAGCTACATCCAGGTAATGTTGCCAGTACAATACACCTGTAAGGTTTGCAATATGACAGTTTATATGAAAGAACTACACATAAAACTCAGTACACCTATCTTTAGAATGATATGCCAGTAGTAGTATCACTGCCTCAGGTATGTACCATCTCCCTATTGTGTTTGAACAGGGATCTTGGAGTAATTGCCTCATGTATAGCAGGCTGCATAGTTGCTCATAACTATAATTGCAAATGTGTTAATATTTGTACAGCTACACACCTGTGATTACCCAGTCTATGCACTGTAGTTAACTGTTCCAGAATGGAATATACAAATATTCTAATCTGGCTAAGCACAACAGTTGTACATAGGACAAAATGGCATCCCTTAACTTTCTTAGGGTATATGTGTTTGATAATAATACACAGTTACTTATTTGCACTTTACTGGATGTGGTACTAAATAATAACTTGTTTTTGTTCCAAGATAAGTTGTTTAAACAAACATGGGGGGTTGCAATGGGCAACCCCTGTGCAAATTCGTACGCAAATTTGGTTATGTACTACTGGGAGTCACTGTTCCTGTTTAGAAGTGTGTTTATGCAAAATATAGTGTTGTACAGACGTTTTGTAGATGACATACTCATTATTTGGAAAGGTGACAATGAACAGTTGGAACAATTAATTACCTTTTTAGAATCTACCACTGAATTTCTTAGATTTTCCATGGAGACATCCCCTTCTAAAATAGACTTTTTAGATATCACTATTTTTAAAGATGCAGAAGGCATGATCTCCACTAAACTATATCGTAAACCATGCTGGAGGAATGCATTACTGCAATATAACAGCATGCAACACGTCATATATTCTCCAACCTTGTGAGGAATCAGTTTATAAGAATTTCTAGGCTTTGTAGAAATAGTATTGATAGGGACATTCAATGGGATATTTTATGTGAATTACTCCAGAATAGGGGTTACCCTACTTGGTTGATAGAAAGTATGAAAAAAGATGTACAGTACAAGAATGGTATAATTCCTAGTCCTATTGATATCAATAATGCATTATCGACTGATGTCCAACTAATGAATGGAAATAGTTCACTGGAAAAGGGCACAAAACACAATAGATGAAAAAAAAGATGCAACCACGAATGAAGGCAGAACGACCTTAATAGTAAAAAAGTACAAGCGCTTTCGTCTGGACAAGACTTCTTCAGATACAAAAACACACAGGTGCTACAAAAATGTATAATGCCTCACAATGCAATCAATTAAGCTTTTAAAGAAACACACACATGTAAAGGATATGCAGTTGTAAAATATAAGGTATACTAATACTAAATACATTAGACTAAAAAACATTAACAAAAGAAAAAAAACATTTGATTCTATAATATAATTCATGTTAAACCCTGGCTAATTTTGCTAGTAGTACTGGTTTAATGCTAATGTATTCATTTAGACCAGGAGCAATATGTGCCCTCAGCCTAAGTTGCCATTTAAGTTCGTTATTTAATAAGATATTTTTGCAATCTCCCCCTCTAACATTGTCTCTAACAACTTCAATAATGCCAAATTTATAACCAGAAAAAGAAGCACATATCTCTGAATGTTTAAAAAGTGCACTACTTTCCTTGGCTGTCCTAATGTCGTATGTGTGTTCATATATTCTCTCTCTGAGTGCCCTCTCAGTTTTTCCAACGTAAAATGCAGGGCACCCACCACATATCGCCAAATAAACCAACATCTTGGTTCTGCAGTTACCCCTGCAGAATCTCACGAAACTATTAAGCCCATTCTTTAGTCTAATATTTGCATCACTGACAATATAGGAACATTGGCTACAACTACCACAAGAAACAGTATTCTTATTAAAATGTCTTGCGTTAGTATCAATATACTCAAAAACTTTCTTAAAATTCCTTCCAGTCCTCAATGTAAATATAGGTTTTGGTCCTACTGCCTCAAAGAGATCTTTGTTACTTTTTAACATGCACCAATTAGAACTAATATTATTGGTAAAAGTGTCAAAAAATCTAATTTAACAAATATACCTTATATTTTACAACTGCATATCCTTTACATGTGTGTGTTTCTTTAAAAGCTTAATTGATTGTATTGTGAGGCATTATACATTTGTGTTTTTTGTATCTGAAGAAGTCTTGTCCAGACGAAAGCGATTGTACTTTTTTACTATTAAGGTCGTTCTGCCTTCATTCGTGGTTGGATCTTTTTTTTCATCTAAGGAATGGAAATAGTAAAAATAATGGCAAAAATGAGAACAAAAGTAAATATATTCCTAAAGCTAGTTTTAATAATAAAAAGGTAGCTTTTAACACCAGATATATGAATGACAACAAGTTTATTATTAATATCATTAAGAAAAACTGGGGTGTATTATTAATAGATCAATGCACCAGCAACATAGTAGGTGATAAACCAACGTTCAGGTATAGAAATAGTAAGAACCTGAAGAGATTACTATGTTCTGAGAGAACTGATAGAGAAACTAATAGTATTATGGGTAGATCTACCCTTAGATATGGCACCTTTCCTTGTGAAAGGTGTAATATGTGTAAATACATTATTAGTGACCATCAGTTTATTATACCTGAACTCTATCACATATTTACGAGTGATTTCTATGCCACCTGTGAGACCAAGAACTTGATATACCTAGCTACATGCACAGAATGTGATGCATATTATGTAGGTCTAACCTCTAGGAGGTTGAGAGATTGCATCTATAACCATATATATGATATAAGGAAGATGAACCTAACAAACGCTTTAGCCAAGCATATAGATACACACCCTAAACATAGTTTCAAATTTAGGGTCCTACAAGTTATAAATACAAATAAGAGAGGGGGTGATGGACAGAATTACTTGGAAACAGCAGAGTTAAATTGGATTTTAAGGTTGAAGTCCCATATTCAACCGGGACTTAACCAGTCAGTCAGTATAAAACCTATATTAGCGGCACGTAGATAGATATATTTATTTTTTAGTTAGTCGCTATAGTTAGTTATTCTATCTATATATATATACAGTTATGGAATTATTTGATTATGATATTTAAATTGATTGGTATACACTTTTATATAAATATATCCATGCCTTATGGTTGTATTTGCTATCTATTATTTTTATTTTTATTTTATTATATAGTCTAGAGCTGATATGTTCTTAGCAGCTTTGGTGCTCTGATGCTTTATATTTTTTATGCTTTATATATATTTTTATTAGATATATATTTCTATTTAAGTACTATGTTTATATGTATATATATTTGTATCTATATACATTTTCATTCATATGTATGATGATTTTGTGTAAATACACTGGCATAAAAAGAGGTCTATACATATACATATTTACTCTAGTAACATAGAGTTCTACCACACCCTGTTGAGTTTTGTTGAATGGATTGGTTAATTAATTGATCGATTGAATAAGTGTTTTATGAAATTGATTGATTAATTTGTTGAGTTAAGGTATATAAAGCATTCATATTGTGCCTTTTTTATAAACCTGAGGAAGCGTACCTATTGTACGTGAAAGCACTTGTTTTCTAATAAATTCAGTTCGTTTTACATCATGGAGGTCTCCGTTTGCTTTGTTCTGTGGGTATATATGATCCGTAAAACAACAGTATCACACTTACCAGGTACAGGACCACAGTCTTCAGCCACACCTGACAGACCTATGAAAAGGTGAGGGGGAGGCATTGTCAGCACCACCAAATCTTTCAGCATTACAAGGTAATATGTGCATATAACCACATGTACAGTAGCTACTGTGATAATGCCTATATTGCTGACATGCTGAGTATGTGTGCACAACTGTGCATAAAACCCAACCCCCCCAATGCAGAGAGACCTGACACCCATGTACTGGTATGTACAGCCTGCCATGATGACTGATACAGTATTACACTGGTGATCACAGTAAGCTTACCTGGACGCACCTCTTCTGTGGATGCTGTGGCACCCACCTCCAGGATGTATGGCGTTATTGATGCCTGAGAGCTGTTGGTTGATCCTAGGTTTGCCAGAAATTCCTCTGTGGCTTAGAGTGGCTGTTCCATCCCAGGCCCACCACTGGAGGCAGCACGATCCCTGGCAACAGCAGCTGCCCTTTGGCATGCAGCATTTATTGTATCTGTGGCCCGGTGTTGGACCTACTCATAGGTCCTGTCCTTTTGGCCAATCTGATTAACAGCCCGCACAAGGTCTGCCCACAGTGCTGCCCACTGTTCATGATTGTACCAACCCCTGGAAAGCAGGATGTGATGGTCGTGTCTGAGGCAATCCATTATGATGTCATTCTCCGCAGTTGAGAATGGTGGATGTCTCCTGTGGTACATGGTTCCTGAAAGACAACAAGAGGGGAACACATTACAGGACCAAATACATGGACATTCTCTATGTACAGATCCTGCACTCCTACAATGGCCTGCACTATCCACTGCTCCCTCACATATCATACTCCACAGTATGGAAGCACACTACAGGTGTGGATATCACCAAGATAGTAGCAATACCGGGTTATGTCCCTGTGTGCTGTGACAGATTCTGCTCTATGTCCCTACACCTATCACTGCAGTCTACTGTGGTGTGTCCCCTACAGGCAAATTTCCACTAATATGTCATATGGCCACTGTCAGACAAATAGCAGTGTGCTATTACAACAACTATATGGGGACAGTCCAGCAACACCAGTGTGCCACAGTGACAAAAAGCAATGCAAACCTGCTGCAGTATATGTTCTCTGTAGGCATAGCACCTCTTTACTATACTGATGTTTGCAGAATGTCAAGATGTTTGCCTCACGGATGTGGTCCTTTTCACACAAAGGTGTGGATGTCTGACAAATGGTTGGCCAAGCACTGATGGCTGATGTCAGAAAATAAAGACAGAATCTGACTTTCACATTTCATACCCCTCTGAAAACAGTTATGCTACACTAATATGTTATTCTATTCATGTTCTTACTTTGTACGGGCAATATTTATACTCTGTCCCTGAGTCTGGGCCTTTGGTCCACCATTAATTATGGCTTTGTCCCGATTTCTTGCTGTAGGAGGTTGACAGGTATGTTAAGCATAGCTCTTAACCAAACAGGGACAAATGTCAATGAAACAGAGACTTAGCCACTGTACATCAGGGACATTCAGAGAGACTTTTACAATGTTAGAACTATTTATGTGACACATTGACAGAATGAGAGGAGGTGAATTACACTACATTGCTTGATGTTACACGAGTGTACACCCTTAGTTATTGTCACTATGTATTACATGTAATCCACTAGCTTTCTTACAACAGCCGATCCCTGTAGGAGGGATTGACAGGGACAGAACTGACATGTGATTGAAAGCATGGACAGTTTATAGGCATGCCTATTTGTGTAGGACAGCAGAGTATCAATGACATATCAATACCATAGATCTAAGACAAGCCTAGTGCTGTAATCCCTATTCCCCATACTTCCATCCTCCCATCTGCATCCCGTTATATGGAGAAATCTATTACCTGGTGGAGTGCAGTATTCCTTTTGTGCATCTTTCCTCTGGAAAATGCTTTGAACATACACTGTCTGTATGACTGACATCTCATACAGACCTCTTCCTCATAACCAGTTGTTTGCCTTTTGAAGGTAACGCTCATTAATAGATAATTGCCTCTGCACCAGTCTGTGCCTCAGAATTGCTAATTGCATCCAAAACAGCTGAATTGCACTATCATTAGCCAATGACATGCCACCACAGTACAATATATATAAGGCCTTCATGTGGGCCTTGGCCCCTTTCTTAGTTTTTTTGATGGACATTACTGAGGTGTGGAGACTACAGCATCACAGAGGGTAGGTACAAATACTGTTCACTGTAGGGATTTATGAAGTATGTCCACAGTTTTGCCTCATATATATGGTCCGTGTCCCATGACATTGTGGTAATCTGGCAGTGCACTGGCAAACATTGTGGGTTGAGGTCAGTAAGGGAAGAGTGACATGTGAGTGTCACACTTCATACCCATCATACCCATCAGAATATGCATGCTAATGCAGTAGCTGTTATTCTATCAAATTACTATTTTTGTAGGAGCAAATTGTTAAACATGTTAAACATGTCCCTATCTCTGGGCCTAGTTCTGTAGCAGCTACCTTAACATAGAGCTGTGTATACTACAGGCTGCAGCTGCTGCTGCTGCTGCAGCCTAGAACACATAGGAGGAAGTGTGAACACCTTGGAGGACAGCAACCTGTAGGCGTAACTGTAGCAGCTGTGGCAGCCCTGTCATTACAGCAGAGGCAGGGTAAGGGTACCCTTTACAGTCCAGTCAAGGCATGTGCTTAACGTACATCTGTTATGCAACAGTGCCAATAACAGAATAGAAGGTGACATGTAGTTAGGCTATACAGATATGTGCAGTGTGTCCCTACCTGCAGGCCTTTGACTTGCAAAAATGGGTAGCAGATAATTAAGTAGCAGTAACCTGTGGGGATTAAAATTGAATGACTCAGTCATTACTTGCTGTCTTCACAACAATGCAATTGAAGTGCAACACAACACAACACTGGATTTGAACCCAGGACTACGTGTGGCAAAATGTACTGCATGCAAGGCATTTAATAGACTGAGCTACTGAAACACTGCAAATGCACATGTATTTGCAAGATATATGTGCACATATCCAGGCTGTGAGAAACATGTCAACATCCATGAGTATGTGTGTGGCTTTATATGGTTGTATTTTTGCACCAGGGTCCCAGATGTACATGTACTTTGTCATTGCTGCCTTAGCAGGTATCTTTCCACAAGTTGCTGATAAAACAGTACATATACCTGCTGTCACAGGCCTCACTTACATCCATTAGTATATGTCTTTCTTATTATTTAGCATTGCATCAGATTCCAGAGTACACTCCCGGTTTTCACATTGGTATTTTATTTCAGTTACATGCATAATGGCTATAGTTAGCAATCAGTATGTTATGCTAGAAACACTTGCTTAACGTAAGGCCTGTGTAGTGTGGTGAGTTAATGCAGTGTGCTATAGTTGATTGGGCATGAACTTGACACTTGGCAGAGGTGTTTATTTTCTACATGTGAGTAACAAATCTAGTAGACACATATAGTCATTAAAGCTCATGCTGCTCCACGCAAATCTGCACTAAAAAAAATAAAGAAAATAAAAAGGGGGTGATAGAAAAGTGGTGAAATGGGAGGAAGCAGGGGGAAAAACAATGAGAAAGGCAGGTAGGGATGCACAGGATGGGTGTAGGATAGAACCATAGCTATCTATTTCTTGTACAGCAACAGTTGTGCATTTTGACAGGTTTTGTAGATGAATTTGGACTCAAACCCCAGAGAGAGGGGTGAGGACAACATAAATGTGTTTTCAAGCCAATTGAACAAATTAGTTGTGCCCAGTGGACATGTGTATGAAATGGAGTGCTATGTATGGGGTAATATATTTTTTTGTGGGACAGGTGCCCATTTTTTAAGGAGAGAGTGGAATCTTGGGGAAGGGACATAGGTACATGTGGGAAGGTAAGTTGGGTAGGAGAGGATGTGGTAGCAGATAGATGAGACAGCATACAGGGGCAGTGTGTGACACATGAGGGGTGTAAACACCTTGGATGGATAATGTGTTGTGGAATCAGAGTTGCATGTGCCTCCAGATGGCAGCAATGTGACTAACATTCCCACTTGTGGCAGTTGACACTGCTCCTTCACTGCCCCAAAGGTGGCTGTGCTGGAGGCTGGGTGTCAGGGCCAGTCTGCCCCACCAGGTTGGTCAGTGTACCTTCAATCTGGTGCAGGCGACATTCATAGGTCCGATGAATGATCCTGCTCACCATGACTGGCAGTTGCTCTTGGGTGACTGCAGCCCCTCTGCCACGGTTCCCAGGTGGAGTCTGGGCCCCGTCTCCTGAGGTGGTTCCACCCGACTCTGCAGGTGGTGCAGGGGCAGCAGAGGGGGCACCACCAGCCTAGGTCCCATTCATGCCAGGACCCGGTGCCATGGCCAATTGAGGAAAGGTAGGCAGATAAACAGGAACCTGACTACCCTGACATGCTGTGGGGATGGAGGTATAGCAATAAGTATAGGTTAGTATGAACAAAACATTGTTAGTAATAACAGCATGCCAGAACAGTGGAAATAACCCAATTATATAGTACGTATTATGTGAAACACAACAATAACAGAGCAGTCAGTATATTAACAGCATGCAAGTAAAAGATACAGCATAAGGCCAACAGAATAGTTAATACAACAAGATATGTTAATATGCAACCATTATAATACATAATAATAAAACACATGCCCCAAAATACAGTTAATGTAACTACATATGTTAATAGTAAACCATAACCAATGAATAACAATAATAAATGAATGAAGATAAGGGGTGGGGGGAGAGAGAGAAAAACAATCCATTAGTACCATTATAGGTTATTTACTTGACAACAGTACTACTATCTACTCTATGGGTCTGTCCTTTTTTATGTGTAGAAGTCCCCTATAGCTGTTGTAACACATACTTACCTCTAAAGCTATTCGAATGGGACAGTATGGGCCAAGCAGTAACAACTGTGGGTACACAATACACAGAACATCTGCACATATGGTGAACCTGTATAGCTACCAAGGTGTACTGTGGGCTGTTGTAGTGATACTATGTAATTTAGGTAATCATTTTAATGCTAATCCTGTGAGAGATGGATTACGCACTACAAATTATATTATGTGACGACATGACACTTGAGAAACATTTATGTGTACAGTACAGAAACTAAACAACTATCATGCCTTGCTTGGCAGGCATGGGGATAGAACCCAATAACAGTGACTGCAGAAGACGTCTGCATCGAATGTATGAATTGACTGCAGCAACTTTTAACAGACACTCCAGGCATACAGCCATACCAAGATTACACATTTTATTTCTTTTTTTTCTATTATTATTATTATCATGCCTATTCCCTTTATTTTATGCTGTATTTTTACATTCTTTCTAATGATTATAACAATCTGTGACTTCTAAACACACAATTATTTAATATTTAGTGCTACATAGCAGTGGATTCGAACCCTGGTCTGTGTGTGGCAAAATGTACTACATACAGAGCATTTAACAAACTGAGCAACTGCTGATTACTGACTGACTGATAGTTGCCTAGAGCTCACCTGGAACCAAAATATGACCTGATAGTAGTGCTACAGTTGTATATTAGACTGCAATGACAGTAGAACACACATGCATGAAATACAAGCATGACAGAGATAGTAGGCAATCTATACATTACTGTCTAGAATGTAGGTGTACACAATATATTGCTAGTGGGCTGAAATATCTGTGAAGTCAAGAAACAATATCAGATCATGGGTTTGCTACCTCACCCATATACCTTGCTTACCTGCTGTTTATGGATGACAGAGGATTACGTGAACAATATTGGCCTAGAAACAGCCTTTAACGGTGCTACATGTGTTAAACAATACATTTGGCAGCCATTATATTTGCATTCCACAGCTATTACAGTGTTATACTTGACTACAGCACCTTACCTTACAGCCTGAATACATACATGTCTGCTGCAATGGTTAAACAATACTGATGTGCACAATTTACCTTGGTGTTATTGGTTTTGCTTCATGTGTTGTTGCAGAACATTTGGTATTATTCATTTCTTACAAAACAGCTCTAATTCCACACTTATTGCACTACAGACCTTATTGTAGATACATCAATGCAGTTACTGGTATTGTTTCAAGTATGTTATTGCACAACAGTTGTCATTATTCAGGTCTTGCAAAACAGCTCTAATTCCACATTTATTGCACTACAGACTTTATTGTATATACTTTAATGCAGATAATGGTATTGTTTTCATGGTTTTATTCCACTACAGTTGCCATTATTCATTTATTGCACTACAGGTCTAAGTCCACATTTATTCCAATCCAGACTTTACTGTATATACTTTATTGTTTTAATGCCTTACTCTTTCTTGCTTATTTCAGTGCAGTTAGCATAATATATTTGTATGCACCACAGTCACGGTGCAACCTAGCCAAGTGCCCGGCATGCGTCTCGATGTTTCGAGCCCTCTCCTCTGCAGATGTTGGGAGAAAAGCACACCATTATGCCTACCAGTTTAGCAGACATTCAGATTAGATACTGGTGCAACAGAGGTAAAATTACTTACAGACTTGTGAGGCATTCCCTGCCCAAGATTCCTGGACCCAGGTGACCAGAAGATCCCACTTTCTTCACTTCAGGTCATCAAGGTGGTGACAACCCTGCTCACCTGTGTGAGGGATACCAGTAACACTGTTGAGTTCCCTTACCGGCCAGTCCCAGGCCTCCACCTTACACTCTGAGCCATGGAAATGTCCCTGCAGCAGCCGGACATCGTGATTTTTTACTAGGAGTCCAACCATGACCCTGGACTCCAGAATGCCCCAACTCTGCAACCAGAAGTGAACTCAGTCACCAGCACCTGCTATAATATTTAGAGACAGAACTCAAATGGATTATGCTGTATCCCTGCCTGTTAGGCTTAATATAGCCTGTTTTTCTGCCCTTACATGTCATTGTGCAACATCTAAAAATGCAGTGTGGTGCTTAGCAGCTCACAAACCAGCACAGCTGAGCTGAGCAGTGTGAAAACTCGAAGACCCATATGCTTAGCAGTGCACAAACCAGCCAAGCAGAGCCTGGCAGTGCATAAACATTTTCAGACGTTATTGAGTTTATGCAGTGCTTAGCAAGTCTTAGCAGAGCTTAGTGGAGTGCAGTGGACCAGAATTTAAAAATAATTGGCATACTTTGTATTTCAAAAATAAATGCTTATTTTCCCTTCCATGTATTCAAACCCTGCATCTATTGCTCATGAGGCTGTACCTCTACCCATTTAGCTATGAGGGTATGTGGAGTTCTGCTATACCTTTACATATACCTCTGAGCTACTATAAGCACTGCTGAGTGCCGCCCCACGCAAACCTGCTCAGCTACGCTTAAACATGACATTTAAATAAATAATTAAATGTATCTGCTTTCTATTTTTAGATGTCTGGCAGGTATCTCAGCACTGCTTGGCATTGCTGTGCTCCACGCAAACATGCTTTTTTTAAAAAAAAAAACACTTAAAACAATAAAATAACATTGACATAAAACAATTGACAGTGTAGGGAGTGTATTACTCATCTGCGGACACAGTTGGCACTACACTCCCTACACTGATTCAATAACCATGTTCCATGGCTCTCACTTGGCAACGCACCATGATTAATATGCATGGCGTGCTGCCGAGGGGGAACTGTATACACAGACACAGTAACATTCCTTGTAGGCTCTACACTGTGCCTACATGGATTTTATTAAATCTTGGGGAGTGGGTTTGTATGTGCACAAGTGTTTATTCAGTAATGAAGAGTGTGTTCACCTATGAGACTTTCTGCTGATGCATAAGTTTGAATTTGGGGTAACAGTAAAGGGTATAGAAAAACAACCATTTGTATACAGATATTTTAGGGAAAAACATTTTTCTAATATATGCGTTTTAGAAACTTCAAAAGTAAAATAAAATAATAAAACTAAAACAAAAAAAGTGTTCTTTGTTTTTTGCAGGAGACAAGCCCCCTGCACACCTACCACACCCCCTGCTAATTAAATATACCAACTCCGAGATCACACTGTAGCGAGGAAATCAGTAAATCTCCCATTCCATGTTGTATGGTGATCTCCATTCAAAATGATCAGAGTTTCAAAACTTCAGTCATATAGTCTTGGCGACATGCATTTTGAAGTTTTAAAACTTTGAAAATACAAAGGGGACCCATATATATATATATATATATATATATATATATATATATAAAGAGAGAGAGATAGTAAAAAAGTATATGAAAATGAGAATGCTAAAGCTATGAGGTCATAGCAAGCAATATCTTGCAGACCTTACTTCGATTCCCACAGTTTCCATTTGCAAACTGTATACCCGAAAGACTCATTTATTTAGGCTTTCCCTGCAAATCAGAATCCATCACTAGTAGGTCTTACACATTAAAATCATATTATTCTGTTGTGACAGTTCTGTAAATCATTGCTTTATATTTCTTTCAGAATGAACATTTATGGTATGATTGCTCCTTTAACTGCTTACTTTTATTCTTTGAATCCACAGTGTAATGAAATGTAAAACTAGATAAAGTTCTCTAGCTCAGGTTTCTAATGCTGGCCTCCTTGGTGGCCTTTATCACCTTCAGAATGTTATTGTGATATGACCTTGGTATAACCAGATATCTTCAAGTGTTATCTGATAACACACTGCTACAGACCTTATCTTTATGCATCCTTATGTATCACTGTAGTGAAAAGCAATCAGTCAGTCTCTGACATAATCTAACATCAAGGTGATGAGAGTGAAACAAAAATCTTTTGAATAGGCAAGAAAGGTGGACATTGCTTAATCATTTCCTGCATTAATGACAACGGAAGCTTTAACACTAATGAGGAGTTAGAATGCCCTTTACTGTCCATCCTAAGGGAATGTACATCTTCACATAATACATGCACATGTGAGATTTTACTTACGGATTTGGGCAGGTGAAAGTCCCTCTCTCTCTCTCTCTCTCTCTCATTTTTTATCAATTACCAGGAAAAGTACCATTTCATATAGCCTGGGGTCTCTTTTTAATGTGTCTTGTCACATCAACTCCTGGTACTACAAACACTAGATGTGGTTTGAGTGTCTTTAGCCATTGTTCTTAGAGATTGCACTGTCCAGCTCTTCAAAGAACATCCATATGGATAGCAGTTAAAAACAAGCCAAATGCTTTTCTCATTTTATTTTGCCCAGCCTAATTACTTTCAAATAAAATAAATTTAACAAAATTATACATGACTGCAGTTAAACGATGAGTGAGAAATCTTAGCAAGGTAAGATTAAGGATAGATTTTTCAATTTGAAGCTATGGCAGAGATTAATCTTCAGCCTGGCACTAAGCTTAGTGACTAGCATTGCATTTTGCATTTCATATAGAGTGCTATTCGAATGTTCATTAAGTACTATTTATATTTTCAAAAAGAAAAAAAGAGGAGGGGCACTACACTGAGCAAGATTGTTTTTATGCATTCCTGCTATAAATAGTATGCAGTATGCCTTAAATTTATGCTCTTGGATAAAGTGTATATGTACTTTGTATGATTTTTATCACACAAGAATTCACTGGTTCTGACCTTTAAAGCATCTGAATTCTTACAAGGTGTGTCTTGTGCATCACTGGCAACCCTGTACTTAAAGATGTTGATACTTTTTAGAAGTTTCCTCTAGGTCCCAGGTCTTCGAGTGGAACCACACTTTTAACCGCACATAAGCCTACCCGCCTACAATGACCTTCCTCTTAAGTTTACCAGCTGATTTCTTAATGATAAACAATGATATATCTGTGGTGATGTGAGCTGGCTGGTCTTCATCCTTTGATTTCACCAGGATGTCATTTGATGAGTGAAGGTCGTTGCATAACAATGTTTGCAGAGCTTGCAAGCGATGACATGTAGAACATTTTTAGTTTCTGACGGGCATGGACGTGGGGTTCATTTTACAATGCCCTTTGCCCTTTTCCTCAAGGAATTAAAACTGTCACAAGACATTCTGTTCTTTGTTGCTTCCCCATATGAATTACTGATAATCTAAACCCAGACTGCTGGCATCATGGTTGTACAGATGGGCTAATACGAAATGACAGAGCTACTTCCCCTTTCATACAATATTAGCATTTGTCTCTGACACAGCTTTGATCTAAACATAATCTTCGAAGATGCATTCTAAATTTTACTGCTAATTCTAAGTCCTATATAGTTGTCAAGCATTCTTTACTGCTTGCAAAATATTTATAGGAAAAACATGTTCACTGGTCAGATTTAAATGCTTTTTGTAGTCTGGTTATTTTCTGTCTTCCTCTCTCTCTTTCTAAATACTTTTACATAAGCAGCTATGCAGTTTACCAAAATACGTCTTAAACAGAATTGAAATGCAGAAGAAGAGAATTAAATTGTATTCTTTGTTGACATATGTGTATCTTCAGTGGTGACCCTGTAGTAGTAATTAGTGAATCATATTTAATTCCCCACTCTTTTAAATCAATCCCATAGTGTGAAACACATAACACAAAATAGAATGTTTGTGGAATGTTGCAGTGCTTACTTTGAAAGTGTGCACATGCAGTTCTGCTATACAAATGGTAAAATGAATCACATAAAAGATGTTTAACAGATGACCTTTAATATTAGCATTTTTCTGGACTCATGAGCTGTATCCTTTAATAGAATGAATTAAGACCTGTTAATATGATCAAAGCCCTCTCAAAAAATATCTGGCAGAACTAAAGATATTCCTAGCATAACTCTACGGATGTCAGTACTGATAAATTATATGAAGTTGGGCAGCCATGCCCTCAGTACCTTTGAAAATACAACTAAGTGCATGTGAAAAGTTATTCATAAAATGCTAAGGATAAATGGAGGAAAAGCAAGTTACATTGCTTTAACATAACTGGAGTATCAGCCAGTTGTCTGTAAATGGACTTGAACCTGTGATCACCTGCATTATTGTGACTCATCTTACTAAGGGAATCACTATGCCTTTTGTAGAATTTAGGTCCTAGTGTGTGAAAGTGACTGCCTGTTTTGTAATGACCCACTCATACACCACCATTTAGCTGTGCTCCTTTCACTTCAAAAAGTGATTTGCAGCAACACACCTCTGAACCTTTCTAATTGATCCCTGTAATTAGCCTGATTAAAAGCTGACAATGTGGGTTCTCTAATGGTGCTCAGACTTTGAAAATGGCTCCTCCGTATGATTTATCTCATTTAGTGCAGAACATTTACATTTTGCAATGAAAGATAATTTATGCAATGATTTGCAGTGAGGGGGTGCTCATTTTAAAATAACTTTGTATCCCCCATTTTTTCCCCTTCTGAAATTGTAATTCATGTGATAGTTGAGAGACAGACATACTGAAAAGGAGAAAAAGAGAAAGAGGTAGATCCTGGAATTATTATAATGTAGTGTTTAGTACAACCTGGCCATTTTCAAAGTGAATTTGACAGTGGTAATTAAATACACTTGACTTTGATGAAGCGGATGCATTTCAGCCATTCAGAAGGGGTGCGCCTGACAGTTTTGATGAATAGTAATGGACGGCTAGTACGTGTCAGATGGTGTGTGACGTACATCAACTGTAGTTATTCTCCGCAAGCATTGCTGTCTTGTGTGAAGTCCTGTAGAAAGCAGCTAAATTATTTTAGCCCATCTAGTCTGGTTGTATGCTGTTCTCAAGATTTTTAAGTGATGGAAATATTCTGCAGGTTTTTTATGAAGACAGTATATATTGCACTTTCTCAAAGAATTATATGAGATGAAATGTTTACTACAATTGTATAAATAATTTATTTACAAAAGCGTGTCCAAATAAATAGATCTGACTACAAACAGTTTAGTAATACACCCCTACCCACATAATGAAACTGCTTCTGTACACAGTATATCTGTTGTAATGTTAACCAGTCAGACATTTTTAGTGTTTCAGCTCCCTCTACAGCATGAAACACTCTAGGCTTCATCTTTTGCGTCCTAGCTGTTTTAAAGCTGTGCTATGATCAGTGGATACAGTATTTCAGCATGTCGTAGTACTATGCAAGTCCTTCCTGAAGCAATTAATATTTCTGAATGTAAGCCTGAACCTTCTGCTGATGGTAATTGTTGCTAGTAATCCCATATCACTCAAAACATTAAACAAAATAGAAGAAATATCAGCATTTTTATACTGTGCGGTTTACAAGCATCATTAGCCACCCAGAATAACTGTATATTACATATAGCAAGAATATCTATTTACATTCCCACTGAATGACATCAATGTGGACAATTTTTTTGGAAGGGAAAGGGCTCATCAAAGCACTGAAGAAGCATCCATACTCTATAAAAAACATTTGATGTTCTTCTAGTTACAGTCTGACAATTAGATCGATAGTGGCAACAATCAGGTAAGATATAAGGGACTTTGATTCAATGTCTCACCCAGAAAATGGTTGCATTCAGCACAGTTCCTCCTGATACAGCTTTTCTGGAATGACCCAGCACAGCTACACTGTAAATAATACTGAGCACAGGCTAATGGCCTGCTAAAAGGTGTTCAGCAAGCCCAAAACATTCATCAAGAATCTGCACATTAGTGCTTTTATGTCTGTAAGCTCTAAAACAGCAGGACATATCTTTAGCTTCATCATACAATGAGAAAAGAAATGCTTGCTGCACATAAATATATTTTCCATGCAGATGCTTATGTATTTGGTCAAAGTTAGTATTTGACACCACTTTTTTAAACTGGGATCTTTTGTCAAGTACAAAAAGGATATATCTGTTTAAAGCTAACGTTAGGGCTACCATGCTGTAATGGCTTTAGGATTCATGTTTGTGACAAGAAAAATTCTAGTTTCATTTACCACTGAATCAAGAGAGCATGTTACTACTTCTGAAGATGCCATTTATGTGGCAGGTCAGAAAATGTTAATGTATAGCACACTCAAACTTTTTGTAGAGAGCAGTAAGTGAATGAGTAGTAAAAGAAAGAAAAAGGGAGAATGACAGTTAAAAGATGCTTACAAGGTAGCAAACTCCTTTTTGTCTTTTGGAGGATATTCAAGTAAATACTTCAGATAAAAGGTATATGATGCAGACTTAAGCCCATTTATGCCTTGAATACAAAACAATGCTTCCATGTCTGTATGTGTATGTGTGGAGGTGTTGTATATGGAGGGGGTGTGGCAGTGGAATGACAGGCACTCGTCATGAGATACAAACTCCACCCTGCAGCATTAACAAGATACTGAAATCATTCAGGTGTATTTGACAGTTTAGAATGATCGATCTTGAGTTAAGACAAGATTATGTAAAATGACATGCACACAACTGCAGATTAATAGCTTTGTAGGTAACAGACACCATCAAGAATTCTGCAAGCTATACTTCTCATGAACTAAGTATATACAGTCGAATGCTGGTCATGACAGGAAAGATGATTTTGAATCATTCTGTATGTAGAGGGTAGGACAGTTGGGAAAGATGTAGGAAATAAAGTGATTACAGAGAAACTGGTAGAAG
The DNA here is from genome assembly GCF_019279795.1 of Protopterus annectens. Classification (NCBI taxonomy): domain Eukaryota; kingdom Metazoa; phylum Chordata; order Ceratodontiformes; family Protopteridae; genus Protopterus; species Protopterus annectens. Next base: position 1,602,568,436 of record NC_056741.1, on the reverse strand, counting down.
CCCAGAAAAAGAGAGAGAGAGCTTTAATTGTTTGAAGAATACCAGTAAAAGTTGTTCACTCTAGCTGGATTGCCCTATATGTGAAGGTGGGAAGGAGACTGAACAAAATGTACTTCAGAGGTTTGACTTGGGTCTTGTATCTTTAATAAAATCAATAGAGTTGAAAAAACATACATTTTCCAAATGTCAGATATGTTATCTCTGATATGATGAAGGGTATATGCACAGATATGAAGCAAGTCAGACACAGCAGGGGGGAGGGGTTGTTTTATTAATCTGTGTGGAGTTCCTAAACTGTGAGTGTAAAAGAGTAGAGGGTATAGCTGCACAGAGGAGGGTGCCATAGTCAATCTAGGAGAGGCAAATACTAGCATGCTACTTAAATTATTTCATGAAATTCCAGTAATGAGATAGAAAAGGACATTGTGAAGCTAAATATAATGGCTGTATATTTCTGATCCATATCCAATTAGAGTTTGACACGATAGTTTGAGATGTTTATAGTGTCAATAATATAAGCCCAATACAACCCCCAATCCTTGGTTCAAAATGACTGTGCATTTTATTTGTATTTTATTGAGCTTACTTGCCTGCAGCATTTTGTTACAGCCATGGAATCAGATTTTGTGTCATTAGTATAGCAGTGGTTTGATATAAGGTGTCGGCTCTCTGGTAGCCATCAGGCCTATTTGGGACAGTGTAGTAAATCCAAGGATCTTATCTCATCTCCCTCAGATATCCAGGTGGCACACTGAATGGCTGCCATGAGATTCAAACTCCAGTGTCAGTCACCCATTACATTTTGGTCACAGTGGTACAATCTATGAGAGTTATTTTTCCAAATGCAAATATTGAGCTTTGGGATTCATAACTGCAATTGGATTTGGTTGTAGTACAAAATTCAACTTTTCTGATGTTAATCATTTGTAATTGACTATATGCAGGTCAACTATTGTGTTAAGATAGAGTTAGAGAGAGGGGGTGAAGATGTGTGTGCATTAGCAAATCTGAAATTGACGAATGGTTGACATTTACTCAGGCAGCCTCAACAAATCAAAATGCACACAACCAAAAAAAAAGCCCACAATCAACTGATTATCATTAGTTCACAAAAAAAAACTAACACTAGTACAAGACAAAATTTGTCTGAATACAGTGCTGCACCTTAGTTATGTGATAACACACACACAGTCATGACACTAAAACTATTCCCTTACCTATCCCTTTGGCTAACCCTAACCCACAAACATTCATGCACACAATCACTCCCACCCCAAATAATGAAATGTTGTTTATACAAATACCCACTTAACTTAACCCAAACAACGTCCAAAGCACATGTTGCTTTGACACTAATGAATTGGGAAATGCTACACTTCAATAAACCAACATTAAAAGTTTAAAAAAAAGCAGTTTAGTCTGTCTATGAAAACAAAGACAGACTAAACTCCTCATATACATATACATATACACACACACACACGTTTTGTGTACACACAGCCCTTTGCAAACCTGTAATTGTCACCCTAGGCTATACACCCATTTGGAGCCCAGCCCTGATAATCTTTTAAAAAATGATTAACAGCTTGTAAGTTGTCAAGAATTCATTATCATGATTGCTTATTAGACAGCTGTAAAATTTATCGTTCATACTTCTGTTTTTGTTTTATTTTTCTTTAAACAGGTAGTCAGTTAAAGCAAAAGTTTGGTAGATGGTTTTAAATCTGTGTCATAAGTGATTTAGACCATTGAATGACAGTGTATAAGGTGTCAACCTTCTTTTAATAAGTCTGGAGCCACTAATCCTTCCTACAGGACTTTAGTTAGATAATTACACTAAGACATGATAAAGGTGCTGGTAGTGTTGCTTTATAATTTAAGTTTATGAAATAGGCCCAGAAATCCAGTTGGATTTACCAACTGTGGTATGCAAACTATATTGATGTACACACAGAAAAATGACCACACCCAAAATTGTGTAACAAAAAAAAAAAAACAAAAGCAGGTGCCGATGAGCCCAGAACAAGATAGATATGCAAGATGAAATCACCTTTGTTTTGCAATATTTATCATACTGCATCGTGAGTAACTGTTGTGAGATGGATTGCACGTGAGTGTGTGTGTGAAAATATAGAGTAAATCTTTGAAGAAAAGCAAAATCATGATTTTTTTTTTTTTGCTAGAATGAAAGAAAAACTCAACAAAATGTAAGAGCACTGACAAGGCCTAACAGAAGGGGTGGGAATAATTTCATGCCGAGCTGATGAAAATGTGAGGCTGTATGTGACTGCTTTGTAGGTGACAGTCCATGTGGTTGCTGGGTGATTCGAGTCACTGGAGCAGTTGGTGATAAAATAGTAAAGTATGAAGATCTGGAGAGATGGAATGGTAGGGAAAATGTTAAAAATACTGGAAACAGTAGAAGGAAAGGACCCACCAAAATTTAAGGAAAGATATCTAAAAGAACCTGTGATTGAAGTTCCACATGGATCATTTACATAATGGACCAACCAGTTAGCATAGACAGACACTGGCATTTAATAGTAAAGCTACACAGTTAGAGCTGTAGAGACTGGTCATTGATGTAAGGTACATTACAAACATTTGGATGACAGAGACACAGATTAGGATGCTGGAAGATTTTCCTCTAAGCTTTGTATGCTAGGAGACAGTTATTAGCCTTAGCACTGGGCAGTGGTAAAGATGAACTATCTTTCTGTTTTAAAAGTGATATGGAGGGGGTCAGAATTTCTAGAATGTTAAACAAGATACTATATATGGAAGCATAACATTCCATTGAAACAGAAAGTAGGTGATCCTACTATGATCGACTGTTTCTCACCAAAAATGTAAAACATTGATCCACAAAGGACTGAAAAAATAAAACAAACTGTTTTTGCAGGGTCAAGCTCCACTTGCACCCCCACCCTATCATCATCAACCCCCCTTTTCCCATTTTCTACATAAGGTCTGCGTGTCATGTCAACTGTCACCATCTCTCTCTCTTCAATGCTAAGACTCCTGCATTCTTCGACACTCATAACTGACTGTTGCAGGTCTTTTCTCATACAATCCATTCACCTCTTTGCTGGACACCCTTGTTTCCTTTTGCCTTCTTCCTGTCTGTCCCAAATCATCTTCACTAGATTATCTTTTGTTTTTCTTTACATGTACCTAAACCACTGTTATCTGTTCTCTTTGACCTTTTCTGAATTTGGAGCTACTTTGGCTTCTGCTCTTATGTCCGTATTTCTTTGTCTCTGCCACAGTGTACATCCTAACACCAGTCTCAGGCACTTCATCTCCATCACCTGTAGCTTCCTCAACTGCTCTAGCCTTTACTGCCCAGGTTTTTATGCCATACATTAGTACTGGTTGCGCCACTGTTTTGTACACCTTACTTTTCAGCTTTCCTTCTCCTCAACAACCTCTACCAGATACTTGAAAATATTAACCTATTCCACTATTATTCTTTCTACCTCCATTCTCAGCTTCTTTTGACTCCACCATTTGCTGCCATTACAACTGTTTTATCTTTACTCAGTTTCATCTCATGTAACTTCAGTATTGCATTCCATTCACCTGTCCTTTGCTGAAGTTCTTGCTCAGTCTTCCTGTAATGCTACATCATCTGTGTACAGCAACTTTGTTGATCCGTCCCCACCAACCTGTTTGCAAGTGTAGTTCATCACTAGTATGAACAACAGTGGGCTCAGAGCGGAAACCTGATGCACACCCACTGCCACTGGGACCCTCTGTAAGACCAAACACTATTCATACTTGAGTCATAGGGTTCTTGTACATAACTTGCACTAATTCTACCAACGCTCCTGGGAATTTGAACCACTACAGGACTGTCCAAATCAGCTTTCTTGAGACCTTATCATATGCTTTCTGCAGGTCTAGTCCCTCACACCATCTGCTAATTATATATATAACTAAGAGACAGCACTACAGTGGGGAAAGGGTATATGCCCCAATCCCCACTGTATAGTGATCTCATGGTGAAAAAGCCTGTACATTTTACTCGGTTCACTCAGCTGTTTTTCAGTCAAGTGTACCAGCTTAGGTTCTGCTCCTTTGTGTGTATATATATATATATATATATATATATATATATATATATATATATATGGGTCTATATGACTTGGTCGACAGTTCATTTGATTGACACTCATTTGGTCGACAGTTCATTTGGTCGACAGGCATTTTAGGTAGGGGGCCCCAATGTGGGGGCTGTGCCCCCACCCCCCCAAATATATATATACCAACTCCAGGGTTGCACAACATTGGGGAAGGGGGCAAATCTGCTTGTCGACCAAATGAGTGTCAATCAAATGAACTGTCGACCAATTCCTATAGACCCATATATATATATATATATATATATATATATATATATATATATATATGGTTTAATATCACATGTTCGAAAGTACAATGTACCACCCCCCTACTTATATATACAAACTCCGAGATCACACTACACTGAGGAAAGGGTACATTTCCAGATCCCCACTATAGTGCAATCTGCAGTACATTGTCGAACCTTGCTATAGCGAATGTTCACTATTGTAAGGTTCAACAATGCCGTAATCGCACTTCCGGTTCTGCTACCTGAGTTTCGCACATTGGTTGATCGCACATAGTGCAATCGACAACGTGATAGTAAACCTATATATATATATATATATATATATATATATATATAGACAAAAACAGGTGCACGAGCCACTGCAGTGCTCCAGAGTTGTTACACATCAAAGACAAAAAACTTCCAGCACTCCAAAAACAAAATTTCACGTGTAATTCTTTTAATTCTATGAATATCTTGAAAAAACAATAAATAAACAACTAAAATAGTGGAAACAGCCTCCAACCACTATGACCATCACAGACCAGTTTTGCAAAAAAAAAAAAGCATCGTCAGTGCAAAGGCATGCAATTTCCTGTTCATTTAAGTAAACTCCATTTAAAGAGACATGCCCCTATTTCAAGAGTTGCACTAATTCCAAACAGATTGTGAAAATACATACTTAAATACACCCATACCTGCATGAATACATAACCAACAAGTACATGTACATGAAAATTCATGGTCAAATCCAAGATGGTGGTCGCCTAGTGAACTGCATCTAAACTGAGCTCCCTACCTCTTTTAGTATTATCCTAGTTTTTCTTATACTCTCAAAGCCTATGGAATAAAGGAACTCATTTCGTCATCATAAAATCGAACAATCCAACACTAACAGTTATCAAAAGAGATTAATTCAACTGTATTTCTTATACCGGCTGTCTAAGTCTTGTACTTACTGTGATCTAGAAGGCCTCACTCTGCTGCTGCACTCTGAAGACCACATGGCCAGACAGCAAAAATCCTCAAATGATCCTATTACAATGGAGACACAGACAACAAAAGCTAAGTCTTGGTAATTTTTCACCAGAAAAGAGAACTTATCCAAAAGGCAAAACCAACAAGCAACAATTGGAACTTAACAAAAATACTACCAACAATACTGAGGATACTGGCTTCCACATGGATGAATTAAAACAGGCCTTGCAACCCATACATGCAGCCATTCAGAACTTTTCAGAACAGCTCTCAACCATTGGGAAATCTGTCACCCAGATTGTTGAAAGAGTGGGCACATTGGAACAAAAAACTCAAACAAATGAGTTTCAAATTCAAACTCTTACTGAAGATCTCAGTGCTAAATCAACAGTTTTAACAGCATTACAGACGAAAATAACAGATCTAGAGGCAAGAAGTCGGAGAAACAATATCCTAATTAGAGGTATCCCTGAGAGCTATGACAATCAAAGTCTAATCACTACTGCAAAACAAATCTTTGATTCACTATTACAACTTGATGATGAGAAGCCTGAAATTATCATTGAAAGAGCTCACCGAGCACTTGAAGTCAGGACACCACAGATCCTCGTCAAGTGTATGTTAAATTACTCAATTATCAAGTTACACAAAAATACTATTCGCAGCCAAAAACATAAATCCTTTATGTGGAACAAGCACAAATTATCCTTTTAGATTTACCTGCAACTATAAAGGAAAACAGACAAAAATTAGCGATCTAATTAAAAGAAACATCCGTTTTCAAATGCGTTACCCCAATAATCTGATTTTTTACAGCAACGATGTGAGATACTCTGTGAATACACAAAATGATGCAAAAACAGCCTTTATCAAGGCTTTTAACAAAGCTCCCACTCCCTGAATGGTATGTTATGGCTAGCGACTCTACATTCAAGTCAGTCAACTGAAATATACTTTATGGATCAGTCGGAAAATTCAATGTACAAATAGTAATTTGTGCAAGAAAATATTCATTTACCTGCCTGTGTAAAACTTTCAATGGTCGTTTTTGAATGTCAGCGCCATACACGTGTAGCTAGGCACAGTTTAGATGTTTCCAAGAGGGTCTCATTTAACTGTAACACCTTACTGCTACTGCAACATCCTTAAGTCTATATATCTGACAATATAAAACAGTCTAGGCTAATAAGACTATTTAAACCACAGTGAAGTTCTTTACTGCTACCTGTAGTCGAAGAATCGGGTGAAACAGGTAAAGGAAACAAAACGCACATTCAGAATACTGAGTGTAACTGATGTCCTTCCTCTTATGACGCCTGCCTACACTCGCCCCTATTCAAATAATCGATTAATGTTGGTGGGCTATCTAGTAGTGCTACAAAATGAAAGACCAGCACTTGACTGTTGGGTTATATATAGTAGTTTTAGTTAGACATGTCAAGCCTTAAGAATTTTGCATCGCATTCTATATATTGGATAATCAAGTTTCCCATGTTTTGACAAGCCGTTTCTAGCCTCACATAAGGAGTGTGGAGCTAGTGTTTAACCTTCAAGTCTCTATCGATTGTTATGACTTGAATAAACGCCATTACTTGCTAAACAAGTATGATAGGCGTGTAATATGCATGAAGGATGTCATTTTTAGACAAGTCTACGTTGTACTCTTTTTTTTTCTTTTTTTGCTCTATTCTTTAACCTACAGTGATGCTAAGCATACTTTACAATCTATGTAAAATAAACCCAACTGTATGCTGTCTTGCTCTTAAAATATTTATCCAGTAAGATGCTCCTCCCAATTGAGCACTAATTGCTTATTCTGCATACCCATTGCTGTCTAAGCCTCTTTCTCTACAGCCTTCTAGCAGTATTACATGCATTCTAATTCAATTGTTGTTTAATGCAGTCTGTTTTTCACTGTGGCTGAGGAATTGATAACAGCATTCTACTTTTAAGGCAGTCACTATAATGTGTTGTATATAGTACATGCTAAGACATATAGCTGACGTTGGATTTGTATATGTGATAAGGTGTTATATCCAAGGATTATAAAGTGCAAGGATATGGGGCAGAAGCAAATGACTCTGTCCACTTGAATCATCCAGATATACATGTTCTTGACAGTGGTACAGAGGGATGTTTACTGCTTTACCAAATATACTTAGTTAATTTAATGGGTTCTACCTTTTATCTTGCTTACCAGGTATGGTGATAGTGTCATATAGTTAACATAATGAGCTAGTGGTTTGGTGTAAACATAAATATATATTTCAGCCCTTACTACTGTCAAGCCTACTATTGTCGAACTAAAAGATGCCGAAGCAAATTGTGACTTACTAACCCACATATATCATCATTTAAATTTTACTTAACTATGTATAGTATTTTAGTCAGTCAAAATTTATCTTAAATGGTGGACTGAGTGCACACCTATGTGTAGGCATGCTGTTCTATTCTCCTGGTACATTGCTCTACTTTATTACAGGACATGCCGTAAGACATCTAAACTGTATTTTGTATGATTTATAATTTGTGGATGCTTAGTGAGTGTAGTTGTAAGTAATCTAGGCTGGTTATTTTTGGAAGCGTTATATATTGTACATATGTATAGGAAAGTTTAGGTTTGTGTTTGTGTGTTTATCTACTTCTTCATACAAGGTGGTTAGGCACTGGGGTTAATGTGAAGAAGCTGTGGGCTACTGCATTGTCAACCTCTTTGTAAAGACAGTGTTAAAGATATGTCATGCTCTCTTCCTCCTTTAAATCCAAAGATAATTCTCCCTAAACAAACTTCATTATGTGTAGGTATAACAATAATCTCCCTTTCTTATAACCTTTCAACATCTCCAACTAAGCTAAAGAATTCAGTAGCTGGCATGTAGAAAGCTGGAATGTTAAGGGCCTACAGAATGCTGTGAAAAGAACCTAATACTACATCTTTTTTAAATCTCAGGCTAGTATCTGTTTTTACAGGAGACGCATCTACCTAAAGAAAAATGGGAAAAAACTTCTAACAAAAAATGGATCAGGACTATAATAGTGGGTGGTGATAATTCAAACTCTAAGGGTGTAGCAATACTAATTAAGAAACAATTCCAGGGTACTATAATCGAAGGCAAGTCTGACAAATATGGTAGGTGGTGTTATTTTACATCCATACTGCCGGACTCTACCAAACCTGTCTTATTTCTGATGCACTCAACAACACATCTTCATCATACAAATCTATAATATCCTTAGCTTATTTCCAAATCACCTGTTTATAATAGGAGGACTGGAATGCAGTGATAAATCCCAGTTTAGATCGTACCAGCAATTCACCCTCATATAACTATCAAGCTTCTATTGCTGGAAGAACTAATGTCTGATTTCAATCTCATGGATACTATTGTCTTCAGTCCGACTATTCTAGGGATAGTATGTTCACCTTCTACTCCCACTGCCATAAATCATGGTCACGCTTAGACTTCTTCTTAATCTCTAAATTCTTCTCTAAATTCAAGAACACACTAAGGTGTGAGCCTAGGCTATTATCCGATCATGCTAAAATATCCCTGATGACTTTTTTCACACCTGCTAATCCCCCCCATATGAATTGGTCCTTTAATAATAACCTACTAAAATACAAAGAGATTGTAGAGAGAATCAATAAGACACTATCTGAACTCTATGCAGATCTGGGTACTTCTCAAATAGATATACAATGGGCCTGCAAGGCTGAACTAAGAGGGTATTTGATTAGCAAAGCCACATTCTTTAACAAACTTAATAAAGGAAAAGAGTCTAGTCTTGCTCTAAGACTGGCTTCCCTGGAAAGAGAATTTAAAACACATCCGGACCCCAAACTAGAGAAATCGATCAATACAACACACAAAGAACTATGTGAGCTACAATTACAGAATTACTCATTACAGGAACAAAACAAATTGCAACATACTCTGAATGGGCACAAATCCCATCTAGAACCTTGTCTAGAATTCTCAAAAACAACACCGACAATTTCCATTTTGCAATATAGAGGAAATTTATAAATCAGACTATGAGATAATTAATCTTTTTCATGACATGTACTCAGACATATATAGCAAGAGCAAACACACCACCTCCAATCTACAGATGGACACATTTCTTAACTCCATCACATTTCCATCTCTAAATCAGGATCAAGTATCCATCTTATCAGCTCCACTTAGTATTCGTGAGATTCAAACCGCCATTAATAAACTTAAAATAGGCAAATCCCTGGCCGGATGGCTTCACTACTAATTTCTTCAAAGCCTTTAATTCCAAAATTGCTCCTATTCTTCTAGAGGTCTTTAACTTCATTATAAAAATGGAATTACAGACATACATTGGAACAATTCAAAAACAATTCTACTACTTAAAACAATAAGGAAAAACAGACCCACATAACTACAGACCTAATAAATGTTGATATCAAAATCTTCTCTGCCATCTTAGCTAACAGACTTAAACAGGTACTACCACATTTACTTTCACCAGATCGGGTTTACGTCCAACAGACTTAGATGGGATTATACATTAACGCTCGACTCTCTTATCCAGTTTACTAAAAAGAAAAACCTAGATGCATAGCATTTGACAGAGTAAATTGGGACTTTCTGTTTTCCACGCTACTACATTTTAATATACCCACAACCTTTTTAGATATGATCAGAACTCTATATTCAAACTCATACACGTATTTATATATAAACAAAAAAAGATCTAATACCATTCAGATTACTAATGGTACAAGACAAGGTTGCCCGCTTTCTCCATTTCTCTTTAATCTATTCATTGAACCTTTCTTCTTATATCTTACACAAAATACTCATCATACTATACCCAAAATTCTAGCATTATCGGCCTTTGCTGATGACTTAAACCTCTATTTTCAATTTCCTAACACAGATCTGCCAAAAATTTTAAAAGCAATTACTACTTTTTCTAAGGCCTCTGGGTACCAAGTTAACAATAAAAATCACATATTTTCCCAATTAATCCTTAAACCCTTTTTCTTCCCTGAATCTTCATTTCACATCTCATACGGTCTCAAATACCTTGGCATTAACTTTGAACACAATCAAGCCTCTATGCTCCAAAATAATTTGCTAAAATCATGGTCTATCATATGTCAAGACCTACAAAGATGGGAGCTATTAAACCTATCATTTCTCTCAAAAGTAGCTATAGTGAAAATGAATGTCCTACCCAGACTCCTCTATCAATTTAGTGCAACAAACAATTATATCTAACAATCTCTTTTCTCAGTTTGACAAAACCTTGGCCAAATTCCTCTGGTTTCCCAAGAATGTCAGGATTTCTTCTTCCAAATTAAGTCTACCAAAGGAGAAAGGTAAATTTTCATCTTTACTATTTGATTATTTGCTCCAATAAACTATGGTCCATAGCAAACATGAATAATAAAGCTCAAACCCACTACCCTGCTTGGTTAAAGATGTGGCATAGACATATTCTCTCTAACAAAATTAACCCTAAGGCTATTTCTTTGAACAGCCTAAAACTATCTTCCCTTTGAAATCTCAAATAAAACTTTTCAAGAGCTGATTAAGGACATTAACCTTCATTTTTTTTACCTCTCCTTCAACCACTACATCTCAATCCAAATCTTAAAATCAACAACAAGTTGATAGATCTTGACTTCCCTCTCATTAAAGATCTTAAAGTATGGGATATCTTTAAACATAAATCTTGGTTAATAACAGGTATACGGTTATCAACTCAGGGAACTTATCTCTTCACAAACCAATAATATACCCCTGATATGCAACTAATTGATAAACTATCCTAATCATTGATACAGTTGCTAATAATAATAAAACAGTTTCTTCGTCATATAAATTAATATACCCACTACTGCATAAAGGTAACTGTTTATTCTCTAAATACTGGGACAATCAAAACCCTCCTATTACAGATGATCAAAAACAACTAGCCATAAAAACTAGCATTGAACTATCCCCCTTCAAGAAACTTTTATACACTCAACTGATGTTGAATAATAATGCTTACTATACCCCAGTAAGAATCAACAAATTTAATTCCAATAGTTCTCCTTCATGTACATGTTGTCCTGGTTATGTGGCACTGCAACAACTCCCATAAACTTTGGTGTTCCTCAAAGTCGTCTCAAAAAATGGGTTACTATAACTCCACTCTCTCATCTATTCTAAACATACCCTCATGGCCTACCTAAATTTCATCTCCATATCCTAATAACGTTCTGTTTTCTCATAAAATTGTACATCACTTATAATTGGTTAGATGATTTAAAGATATGGCCATCAAATATATTTCGCTCAGAAATTCATCATAAATGGACCTAAGAAGAGAGCCTACTTCAGTAAACTTTGGAAAAGCCTGTTTGAAGTAATCCTATGTGACTAAGATATGGTTATACTTTGTTAGAGGTGTTCCTCTCTCCTACTGCAAGATATAAGTAGGGCTACTAACTTTTAGTTGTATAAGTAGTGACACTGTTGTTTCTTCTTTTGTTTAATATGGGTAGCACTGTAAATATTGTTTAGTATGGGTTTATTGTTGTTAGTTTGTGTACTATGCATACTGCAAGTTATTGTACTTTTCTCTTATGTTCATTTTAAACATGCTCTTTTGTTCCCTTTCCTTTCTAACATTGTTGCAAGATATCATGTGTGTAATTTCTGTGTACTTTTTCATGGCTTGTATCATCATATGTATGCATGGTTTATTATAAAAATAAAAATTATTTTTGAAAATTCATACTATAAATACTTTTGCAACTCACAAATGAATGCATATATTTAAAAAACACAAATATATGTGCATTCAAATATACACATATATACATAGTTATATACACATGCATGTATATGTAAATATAAGAACATACATAGGTTCATAGGTTGGTACCAGGCTATCGGTCCTAGTGCCTATACAAGCCTAGCCATAACAATTCCCTGGCTATTTCTTCCCACAGTATTTACTTCCCTGGACCCCTGTCTAGCAGGGTGACTGACGTGATCCCTGGGGTAAATTTCCCATCTCCCATCCAGTCATCAAGGTTCCTTTTGAAGAGGGCCAAGGAGGTGCTCTGCTTGACATGTATGGGTAGTCTATTCCAGAGTATGGGGAGTCTCTGGGTCAGGAACCTATCCCTCCAGCATGTTTTGTTCATTGTGATGACAAGGTTTAGGTCCCTGGAGTGTGTGGCTCTGATGGATTGGGATTTCTTTAAGTGTAGCATCTCCAACAGTTCTGGGTTTGACATGGCCTTGTGTGTTAAGCAGAGATTGCCCCTGAGTAGATGATATGTGACAGAGTATAGCTGGAATTTTTTTTAGTCGGTCAGCATAGGGCATCTGCTTTAGGCCTGTGATTCCTTTAGTGAGCTGTCTCTGTGGCCTTTCCAGTTGTTGCAGATGTCTTGTGAGGTACATACCAAATGGGGCATTGTACTCTATGATAGGTCTAATGAGGGATGAGTACAGTGGGACAATGACCTCCTTTTTTCTGGATGAAAAGCCCTTAGTGATGAGGTGTACCACACAGAAGGATTTTCTGACTGTTGTGGCGATGTGGTTATTGAAGGTGAGACCACTGTCCACCTGTGCCCCTGTGGTTATTGAAGGTGAGACCACTGTCCACCTGTGTCCCTAAGTCTCTTATCACACTTTCAGTGTTTAGTGTACTGCCACCTATGTGGTAATTCATGGGTACATTTTTTTTCCCAAAGGGGATAACTATACATTTCTTGGCATTGTGCTTGAGCCCATGGCTCTGGCACCAAGCATCTGTTTCTGTAAGGCCATTTTGTAGAATATCCACATCATTTGGGGATTAAATAATATCTCCCAGTTTGCAGTCATCTGAGAACTTTGTTAGCCAGAGTCTCTCAGTGTTGGCCTGTACTTCTGAGAAGTAGATGCCAAACAAGAGCGGTCCCAGGACTAAACCCTAAGGTACTCCACTTGTCACTTGTCTGGAGCTGGATTTGGAGATTGCTACTTTTATAGTGTGGGTTCTGTCAGTAAGCCAGTTGGCAACCCATCAAGTGACATAGGGATATATACCTAGTTTAGTGAGTTTATCTATAATTCCAGAGTGGGGGATGGTGTCAAAAGCCTTGGCGAGATCTAGATAGGCTGTGTGAACCACCTTACCCTCGTCTACAGCTTTGGTGACTGCTTCAAAGAAGTCAATCAGGTTTAGGAGACATAGTCTGCCTTTTACAAACCTGAACTGGGTGGGGTCCAGAGTTTGGAGATTACCAATATCTTTGTTTATAAGTTCCATGATGATACGTTCCATGGCCTTGAAGAGCAGGCTCATTTGGCTAATGGGGCAGTAGTTCCAAGGGTACATGGTGGTGCCCCCTTTGTGGAGTAGGATAACCATCACTGTGCACCATTCAGTGGGCACAAAGCCTGAGGTGAGGCTATGATTGAACATGGTGCTTAGGTGGGGTGCCAGTTCATTCTGTAGTTCATGTAGAATGCAGCCTGGGATGTTGCCAGGTCCTATGGATGCTGTGTTTTTGGCTTTGGAGTGTGTGTTTTTTTACCTGTGCAGCCATGATTACAGGAACTTTGCATTCTTCTGGTATAGAGATGGACTCTTTAGGGGGTGGGGGGTAAAGTTTGCACTAACCCTATCTGCCAGGATGTTGGCAATATCAGTTGGTTCTGTATATTTAATGCCATTGTGCTGTAACTCAGAGCAGATCTAAGTGTTGCCATTGAGATTCCTGATATAGCTATAGAATGCATTGTGGTTGTCTTTAGAATCAGTGATTATTTGGTTTTCATAACTAGCTTTGGAAGATTTTATGAGGGATCTCATCTTCTTACTGAGTCTGACCAGGGAGTTTTTCCAGTCATGGGATTTTACTCTTTTTTTGCAACAGTTTCTTTCTTCTGTTGTAGAGTTTCTTTATGGCAGGGGTATTATACTCCTTTTTTTGGAGGATAGCATCTTGGTTCTAATAGGGATAGCACAATCCATGCATTTGTGTAATTGCTTATAAAGTGCATTTGCGTAGGATTCAGCAGTCGTACCTCTATTGTCCATCTGCATGGGTGTCATGAAGTTTGCCACTTCTGTCTTAAGAAATGTGAAGTTGGCTTTGGAGAATTTTTTTACGGTGGTTTCCCTAATGGGGGGTGGGGGTGGGATGTGGATGTCTAGGCTGATTAGCTTGTGGTTGGATCTGACCAATGAGGAATTGGCCTCTGCTGTGGAACACCGGTCGCCCATGTTGGTAATGACCAGGTCTAGGATACTGCTGCCCTTGGTGGGGGTGTGGATAAGTTGATCCAAGGTGTTGGAATTTATGAATTCCAGAAAACGTTGAGCAAAAGAATTGGTACATGAGTAGTTTTCCCAGTTAATGGTGGGGTAGCTGAAATCACTCATTATTAGGGTGTTGGGCTGTACCCTCATATTTTCCAGTGTATCAAGAAATGAGGAGCGGGAATCTTGGGGCATGGTGGGGGATCTGTAGCAAGTTACAGTTTGGATTGTGGTCTTGCCCATAGTTAGTTGCACTTGGATAATCTCGCTTGCATTATGCTGAGCAACTAGCCTGGAGGTCTGGAGATCTTTAATGACTATGGACACGCCTCCACTTTTCGTGTTTCATCATTAATAATTTTAAGGAACTCAGTAGAACCCTTAAGATGTGCTCTTAATAAACATAATAAAGGCTTCAATAGAGACTCCAAATACATAGAAAGTGGTTCTGTCAACGAACCCCGACCAGAGACTATGGGTCTACCGGGGAGGGAGGTTAACCACAGTCTTGTGTATCTTGGGTAAGATGTAAAAATATTGTTGTTTAGGGTCATCCACCTTTATCTCACCCTCCAACTGCTCAACAATCAAGTCCTTCTTACTAGATTCCATAAGAAAACCATCAATAAGTTTTTAAAATTGTAATATGGGGTCCAGAGGTAACTTAAAATGAAATCTTCTATTGTTAAACTGTCACCTAACCTCAGTCTAATAACTGGGAGAAGCCCAGAGCACCACCATCCCAACTTTATAAGCTGAAGTAATGACTAAATCAGCATTATTTCTCAACTTTTTAAGGGCTTCTTTTTCATATTTATTCAGGTTATTGCCATAATTCTTAAAAATAACATTTTGTTTAACATGCAATTCATGTAAAACCTGTTCCTCAAAAAGTTTTACTTTTGGGTGATATGGTAGTTGAAAATTAGATTTTTTTCACCCTGAACACATTATTTGAACCCAGATCTTCCCTTGTGGCATAATAATACCTCAGATTCAAAATATGACAGAACTGCTTAACATCTACACAAGTCACATAATGTGAAACATAAAAAGAAGGAATATAATTCAAGCCTTTATTTAACAATGACCTTTCACCCTGTATACAGTCATGAGAGGTCAAATTAACAATCAAGTCATTCTCATTTGTATTAGAAATAGCAGTCCCATTTTCATTCATGTGCAGGTTTCTATTGCTTTCCTGAATATTTCGTCGACTTCACCCCCAGTGCTTTCTACCAGCTTGTCTAAAGGGCCTGCTTTATTCTTAGGTCTTTTAGTTATAAGGGAATGAACAGGTGAATTAGTATCCAAGCCATCAACAAAATTTGGCTCGATATCAGTGTTAGAAACATTTCAAGAAACATCCGACATACCTGCATATATCCAATGGACCTCAATTGCAGGAGGTTTAACGTATTACACAGTGAAGATTCTAGCTTTTACTGAATCTTTCTTGCAGTTTTTACTGAATGGTTTGTGTGTGTCATATGCAAATGACCCCATAAGGACATAAGTGTTTCAGCTACATGGCTTCTAAATGCCCACAAATTCTGTGTGTGTGTGTCTCTCTCTCTCTCTCTCTATATATATATATATATATATATATATATATATATATATATATATATATATATATATATATATATATATATATATACACACACACACATATATATATGTATATATATATATATTTATATATATATATATACACATACATGTATATATATATGTATGTATTTGTATATGTGTATATATATATATATATATATATATGTATATATATATATATATGTGTGTGTGTGTGTGTGTGGTGTGTGTGTGTGTGTGTGTGTGTGTGTGTGTGTGTGTGTGTGTGTGTGTGTGTGTGTGTGTGTGTGTGTGTGTGTATATATATATATATATATATATATATATATATATATATATATATATATATATATATATGTATATGTTATCCGCTTTGGTCGACGATTTAGAATGTCGACCCAAAATGCTGAATCCAGAATGCTAAAAAGTAAACCAAGACAAACACACATACAATACATACACACACGTGAACAAGGAAGCAGTAGTAAAATGAAATGATGGCCTTAGGCAGGCATACATGACTTGGCCTTGCAGACTAAGACAGCTGTTAGAACTTCTCCAAGCACTCAGTGGAAGTGTGCACAAGGTGATATGGTAGTTGTGAAAATGCAAGGCATCACTGTTGGGGTAAGAGGAGTTGTAGAATGTGTACAACAGACTAACAGAAAAGAACATAGTGCAGGGATGCTTGTGCATGGAATAGGCCTGCAAACCGTACTCTTGGATTCAGTGAAAACAATGTGAGGGCCAAGAGAGGAGGCAAAGTCGGTGAATAGTAACAGATCTTCATTAAAAGACCTGGGGCAGCCCACAGATCCTGAAGGAGGGAAAGATAAGTTTAGAGTGTGAAAGAAAAAAAGAACAAGGAAGAAACTGGAATATTGCATTGCAAATGCAGATTACTGAAAAAGATCTGATGGAGGATGGATCAGATAGTATGGGACAGGGGACTCCAATTTCAAATAATGTTACCCAACTGACTAACAAAAGATGAGCAGGCAGTCAAGAATAGGAAATTAATTGGGGTAAGTTGTCTGATACTGCTCAATTATTTGTTCTCATCACAGACTGTGACAATGTGTGAGAATGTGGTAGTGAGCAGGCAGTGTTGAAGAGGAAAGGAGGAGTATGAGGTGAAGGACAGAGCAAAGGAACTTTCTGGTTGATAACTGCCTTCCAACTAAAGCCCTGGAGGTAACATGGTAAGGTATGCGTGTGTATCTTGTTTGACTCAGATAACTGCCTAGGCAGAAAGGAAAACTGCGTATGGTCTCTGATGTAAAGGGTTCATGGAATCATGAAGAGTGACTGTCTGTATTCAGACAACAAATGAATCAGGTTATGAATGGAACAGCCAAATAGTGTGTGAGAAGGCTATGGGAAGTGTGCATTAGAGATGAGATTTATTTATTTAAGTTCTGGGCAGAAGTATAGAAATGAGTGAAGAGAGTAGAGTTTGTAGGGGCCAGTGGTGGATATGCATGTTTGATTTAGTCATCAGTGCTATGGAAAGCCAATCTCAGTGAGAAGGGAAGGATGGAGGATAGATGACATGTTGGAACTATGGAAAGGGGAGAGTAGTCCAAGTTACATGTGTGATGTTTTATAAACTACCTCAGAAAATGTGGCATGGTGTAAAATAAGTGTAGCAAAAGATTAAAAAAAAAAGACTTCTCATGGGCATTCTGCCTCAGTAGAATGGGATGGCAAGACAAAGCATAGAAACATGATGGGGGGTAGGTAGTATTCAGAGCAGATGGTATAGCTTACCATTCTACAAACATTTGCAGTTAGCTAAACTTCCAAATCCATCTCTAAAACCTGTCCAAACACTTGGTATACAGCATTTTAAAATGATCTTTATAATCACTTTATACATAGTACTGATAGGTCACAAATTGATTAAAATTATTCTTTCACTGGATGACACCATTGTTTACTATATTTATTTTATTTATATTTGTTTACTGGGCTAGTGCATTCAGCAGAAGTCACCATGGGTTCATAGGGCAATACTAGGCTGTTAATACAGTGGACATTTAATAGCCTAGTCACAATACCCAAAATTATAGTTAACCATTCACATGACCTAGTTTCAAATCCTTTCATTAAGGACTAGAGAGACCAGACACATAGTGTATTTACTACTGTCGATTCAATTTTTTCAAGTTAAGGAAGATCAAGGAGCTTTTTAGGTTTATATCAAATGTTCATCTATTCCATAAAACAAGTGATTTTCTGGGATGATATATATATATATATATATATATATATATATATATATATATATATATATATATATATATAGATCTACTTTATATGTTCGACACTTCAAAATACCGACTTTCATATGACAAAGACCACATAATTGACATTTGAAACGTCTAACATATGAATGAAAAACAAACAAAAAAAAAAACACTCACAAAAACACTGCTAGCAGAGGGGGGCAAGCCCCCTGCACCCCCCATAACTTAAACATACCAACTCTGAGATCGCACTACAGTGTGGAAGATGGAAATCTTTCCATTCAGCACTGTAGGGAGATGCCGGTTCCCAATGGTTGACATTTCGAAAGTCAGTCGTATGGTCTCAGCCATATGAAAGTTGACTTTCTGAAGTGTTGACTATATGAAGGGGACCTATATATATATATATATATATATATATATATATATATATATATATATATATATATATATCTTAGAGCATGTAGCTTGGAGGGATTGGGATTTCTTTAAGTGGAGCATGTTCAACAGCTCTGGGTTTGACATAGCTTTGTATGTTAGGTAGAGATCACCTCTGAGTATGCAATATGTGACGGAGTAAAGCAGGGTTTTTGAGACAGTCTGCTTAGGGCATCTGTTTGAGGCCAGTAATCTTCTTTATGAGGTATTTCTGTGGCATTTCCAGTTGTTGTAGATGTCTTGTGAGGTACAAACCAAAAGGGGCCTTGAACTCTATAATGGGTCTAATGAGTGATGAGTAGAGGAGAACAATGACATCTTTTTTTTCTGGATGAGAAACCTTTTGTGATTTGTGTAGGATTCAGCAGTCATACCTCTACTGTCCGTCTGCATGGGTGTCATGAAGTTTGCCACTTCTGTCTTAAGAAGTGTGAATTTGGCTTTGGAGAAGTTTTTTACGGTGGTTTCTCTAATGGGGTTGAGGCGGGATGTGGATGTCTAGGGTGATTAGCTTGTGGTCGGATCTGACCAATGAGTAAGTGACCTCTGGTATGGAGCACTGGTTGCCCATGTTGGTAATGACCAGGTCTAAGATATTGCTGCCCCTGGTGGGGGTGTGAATAAGTTGATCCAAAGCATTGGAATTTATGAATTCCAGAAAACGTTGATCAAAAGAGTAGGTACATGAGTAGTTTTCCCAGTTAATGGTGGGGTAGTTGAAATTGCCCATTATTATGGTGTTGGGGTGTACCCTAATACTTTCCAGTGTATCAAGAAATGAGGAGTGGGAATCCTGGGGTATGGTGGGGGGTCTGTAGCAAGCTACAATTTGGATTGCGGTCTTGCCCAGAGTTAGTTACACTTGGATAATCTCAGATGCATTATGCTGTGCAACTAGCCTGGAGGTGTGGATATCCTTAATTAATATGGACACACCTCCACCTTTAGTGCTTCATTCCGGGTTTGGTGGCCAAAAGGTGTGGTATGAATTATAGCCTGGTAATGCAGGGGTGCTCTCTGGAGCTTTGAACCAGGTCTCTGTCAACACACAGATGTTGATGTTCTCCATTTTAAGGAGTGCCTTGAGTGAGTGCATTTTGAGGTTTAGATTTCTAGCATTGAGTAGCATTACCCTCAGATTTTACT
Organism: Protopterus annectens; assembly: GCF_019279795.1. Classification (NCBI taxonomy): domain Eukaryota; kingdom Metazoa; phylum Chordata; order Ceratodontiformes; family Protopteridae; genus Protopterus; species Protopterus annectens. The sequence continues at coordinate 1,602,548,387 of NC_056741.1, read as the reverse complement.
TGCTTGTACCTATTATGGTGGTGAATTTGTCATTTGAACCTTGCCTAAAAAAGGCACTATAGGGGTGGCAAGAGCCTTAGCCAGTATCCGTAATCCCAAGGGCAACAGGTGCAGGACATCTCTGTTAAAGCATCATGGTCTATCGATTATGTCATACCAGGCAGACAAATACTGGATCCCCTTAGAATGACACCAGAAACTTAGCCAATTTTTGAAGTCAATCATTTTGTCCTTGTATTGTGGTATCATTCTGGGTGATGGAAGGATGCTACTCAGGGCTAGGGTCATACCTGCCTGGGCTACAGGATCGGAGAGCTCCTCCATGTCTCTTTTCATGTAGTCCAGGGAGGTACGTCTCAGGTCATTCACACCAACATGGACAATGACAGTGTCATATTTGTACTTGTTGTGGAGTGACCTGAGTGCATGCATTATTTGGCAGATCCTGGCACCTGACAGGCAGCTGACAGTAACTTTCTCCTTGTTTAGCCTGGTGAGTGGAACATCAGTGTGCCTGACTATAGAGTCACCTATGACTAGAGTGTTGGGTACGTTATGCCTTATGGGCTGTGGTTGAGTGGCACACTGAGTTTGTGGGCTATGTGTCATTTGGGTTTTGTTGGGGGTGGAGTTTGCTTGCATTTCTGCTTTGGAGGTCCATGATGCTTGGGCAGATTTTTATTGAGAGCCACCATGAATGTAAGTGTGTGTTTTGTGTTTCTGTGTGTGTGTTTTGGTGGTGTAAGTTTTGAGGGACTATGTGATAAGTGTGGTGTGGTGCAAGTGTTTATCTTCTCCTCTTGACTGTCTAGACCAGTCTTGGGTGAAGAGAGCTTTGCTTCCAATTTGGCTATATAAGTGCATATCTCACAGGTTTTAGTGTTGGGTGGTAGGAGGAATGGGTTGTCTGTGTACATGAGGCAATTGCTGCATTGCCCCAAGATGCCCAGATTCTTCAGGTAGACAGGAGAAATCACCGGGAGCTGACCCTTAGACATGCCTGGATAGGTGCTTATTTATTAAGTACTAAAAACTGATTTCCTCTGGACAAGTGAGGAAAGTTGAGTGCTGTAGTAATTTGCAGCTTATTTTGTGCTTACAATGAGTTCTGAACAAGTGCTGAGTTCAAAAAAACAGATTTGAGTGCTGAAACTAGAAAACTGGCAAGTTCTAAGAAACAAAATTAAGCTAGAAGGCTTCCCTCCAACACAAAAAGGCTTGGGGGCTCAGAAGCCTACAAACAGTCTAGACCACTTACAGGAAAGGCAGGAAACAAGCTTACATTTTTTTTTCTTTCCCAGATGCTCTCTTTGTACACAGTAGGAGTGCCTGAAATCAGAATATGATCTCACTGCACTCAGTTGAGTGAGCAAATGAGATGGGCCCAGAAGGAGTATCCAAACAAAAATTTACAAGAGGGGCAGGCAGTTTCAAAGCCACCAAGTTTAATACCAAAACAAAACCAGAGAGGGTGGGTGGGTGGGTAACTAACTGAAAAAACAGTCTCAAAACTTCCAGTTCAGTTCAATTCAATTCAATGCAACACAAATAAATCAATTAAAATGCTGTATTATTTGAAAAAAGTGCAGATAAAAGGTACTTAAATTTTCTTATACATCCAGTTGAATACAGCTAGATCTTAGCCAGCCAAAGCTCAGGTTTTAAGCAGAAAATATTCCAAAATGTACCACTTAAATAGGCAGTAACAGGATATCAATGAATGAAACTACCCCCGACTGCAATTACTGTCTATGCAGGAATTCTAACAGGCAATAAAATCTAGCAAACACTAACTGAAAAAACAGAGTTAAAACTTCCAGTTCAGTAAATATTCAATGCAATACAAATAAATCAATTAAAATGCTGTATTATTTGAAAAAAGTGCAGATAAAAGGTACTTAAAATCTCTTATATGTCCAGTTGAATACAGCTAGATCATAGCCAGCCAAAGCTCAGGTTTTAAGCAGAAAATATTCCAAAACATACCACTTAAATAGGCAGTAACAGGATATGAATGAATGAGACTACCCCCAACTGTAATTACTGTCTATGCAGGAATTCTAACAATCAATAAAATCTAGCAAACACTAACTGAAAAAACAGAGTCAAAATTTCCATTTCAGTTAATATTTAATGCAACACAAATAAATCAATTAAAATGCTGTATTATTTGAAAAAAGTGCAGATAAAAGGTACTTAAATTCTCTTATACATCCAGTTGAATCCAGCTTGATCTTAGCTGGCCAAAGCTCAGGTTTTAAGCAGAAAATATTCCAAATGTACCACTTAAATAGGCAGTAACAGGATATCAATGAATGAGACTACCCCTGACTGCAATTACTGTCTATGCAGGAATTCTAACAGGCAATAAAATCTAGCAAACACTAACTGTAAAAACAGAGTCAAAACTTCCAGTTCAGTTAATATTCAGTTCAACACAAATAAATCAATTAAACTACTGCATTATTTGAAAAAAAAAGTGCAGATAAAAGGTACTTAAATTCTCTTATACATCCAGTTGAATACAGCTAAATCTTAGCCAGCCAAAGCTCAGGTTTTAAGCAGAAAATATTCCAAAATGTACCACTTAAATAGGCAGTAACAGGATATCAATGAATGAGACTACCCACGACTTCAATTACTGTCTATGCAGGAATTCTAACAGGCAATAAAATCTAGCAAACACTAACTGAAAAAACAGAGTCAAAACTTCCAGTTCAGTTAATATTCAATGCAACACAAATAAATCAATTAAAATACTGCATTATTTGAAAAAACTGCAGATAAAAGGTAATTAAATTTTCTTATATGTCCAGTTGAATACAGCTAAATCTTAGCCGGCCAAAGCTCAGGTTTTAAGCAGAAAATATTCCAAAATGTACCACTTAAATTGGCAGTAACTGGATATCAATGAATGGGACTACCCACGACTGCAATTACTGTCTATGCAGGAATTCTAACAGGCAATAAAATCTAGCAAACACTAACTGAAAAAACAGTCAAACTTCCAGTTCAGTTAATATTCAATGCAACACAAATAAATCAATTAAAATGTTGTATTATTTGAAAAAAGTGCAGATAAAAGGTACTTAAAATTCTCTTATATGTCCAGTTGAATACAACTAGATCTTAGTCGGCAAAAGCTCAGGTTTTAAGCAGAAAATATTCCAAAATGTACCACTTAAATAGGCAGTAACAGGATATGAATGAATGAGACTACCCCCAACTGCAATTACTGTCTATGCAGGAATTCTAACAGGCAATAAAATCTAGCAAACACTAACTGAAAAAACAGTCAAACTTCCAGTTCAGTTAATATTCAATGCAACACAAATAAATCAATTAAAATGCTGTATTATTTGAAAAAAAGTGGAGATAAAAAGTACTTAAATTCTTTTATACGTCCAGTTGAATACAGCTAGATCTTAGCCAGCCAAAGCTCAGGTTTTACAATTCAAATGTACGTTTTTGAGGATTTGATTTTGATTTCTTTGTTGATCTTTTTGAGCTCATCTCCAGATTATGTGGTATTATGTTTGTTTTTATGGACAATGAATTCCTTCCATTTGTTGTACAGTTTGTTTTATTCTAGAGTTCTACCACAGGGGATTATTCATGAACTTGGCATTTTGTTCATCTTATGCATAAAATTGTCTGCAAATATGACAGAGTGCACAATGGAGATCATCAAGCTGAGGAGGTGGCTTAAATTTCATCAAGTCATCTTTTGGTTAGATTACATTTGCCTGAGAGTATTTCCAAAAGACAAAAGTGTTTTGTGTTAAATTAAGTTTTACCCTCATAGTGACTGTTACCAATTTGTGATCAGATTTGACCAATTATGTGATGACTGCAGATGAGTGTTGGGTAACAGTACTGGTGAGAACCAGGTACAATATTTTCAAGCCCTGATTGAGACTAGAACCAAGTGGTCTAGTGCGCTAGTAGTAATGATGTGCTGAAATCTTTGTGTTTATTTAAGGGTGGTGTAGGTTTCCCAGTTAATGGAGTACAAATTGAAGTCACCCAAGAGCTTGAAAGGTTGGGATATCAGTTTTAGATATGCATCATCTAGTGCTGGTGAGATGGAGTGGTACGTGATACAGTATGGTACAGAGTTCTATTTCCTGTGAAAAGGATATGTTTAGAATCATTATCAAGGCTTAAGGGTCTGGAGATGAGATGGCATCTTTCTCCAATAAGTCCATTTTCCACTTTGAGTTTAAAAAAGTGGTAGGCACAGTGTGGAGGTTGCTATTCCTGTTTTGAAACTTTCAGTAACTATACAGATCTAGTTAATATGTGATTTATAGCATTTGTAACTATGAATATGCTTTTTTTTATATGAATGCATGCTTGTCTATGTCTTAAGTGATAATTCAATAAAGTTGTTAAAAAAGTGCAATTGCCTGTGAGGAGTGTAACTTGTTTAGGCTTCTAGCATTGGACAGTACTACCTTTACATAGTTTTAATTTTGATTAGCTATGTAAGTAATTTGAGGACACTGATTTCCCTGAAAAAAAGGTACTATGGGGGAGGAAAAAGTCCTGGCTGATGTATGGAAACCATGAGGGGAAAGGTGCAGGCCATCCCTAGCAAAGTAACCAGGGTTGTCAGTCATCTCTTCACATGATGATATATATTGGATCCCCTTAGAATGACAGCAATAGCTAAGCCAGTAATTGAAGCCAATTATATTTTGTATGGTGGCATCTTTCTTGGTAATGGGAGGGTATTGCTCAATACTAGCTTCACACCAGGTTCATATGCATATTCTGAGAGAGCTGTCATGTCCCTCTTCTTATGATCCAAGGAGTTATGCCTCAAGTCATTCTCTCCCATGTGCGCAATGACCATATGATATGTGTATATAAGGAGAATGGACTTGAGGGCCCTAGTGACATTGCAGTTCCTGGCACCAAAGAGGTAGATGACCATCAGTCTGTCTTTGCTCAGCCTAATGAGTGGGTGGATCTATGTTCAGCTATGGAGTCACTTATGACTAAGACATTATTATATGTGCTATCTTGACCTTGCTGACTTAAGAGCTTTAGACTTTCAGCTAAGTGACTTATTTTTGTAGTTGTGTTTTCAGTAGTGTCTGTGTATATTGTTTGCCTACTGATACTATCTTTAGGGCCCTGTACATCTAAATATCATCTAGGAGGCATTTGTAGCTTAGGAAGGGACTTTTGTATGTATAATTTAGGAAATGGTGGGCATGGTTATACGAGGTGGATGTCAGAACTGACAACAGATATAGTCTTCGGTTTTAGAAGACAAGGTGCCCTTGCAAGTTAGCACTTGCACCTTTCACACACACACACACACACACACACACACACACACACACACACACACACACACACACACACACACACACACACACACACACACACACAAGCATTTGTACTTATTGGCACTGTTAGTGTTACTGATCTTATTCCTGTTATGCCTCTTAAATTATCACTGTGAATTGCTTTAAATTTTACTGCTAATAATAACTGTTTTTAATTGTAAACTAAACTGCTATGTATACTTAAACTGTCTGTAACTGGAGCTTTTCTCCTCGGGTCACCACTGAAAAACGTCTCCTGGCCCAGCTGGACTAACCCGGTTAACAAATGTCAATAAATGAATAAAATTAAACAATTGTTGGTGAGCATGAGTCAGTTCTTGCATTGCACCAATGTTCCTATTGCTATCAGGTGGGTAACAGATGGTGAGAGAAACTCTGACATCATGATATTTACTGTCTAGAGGAAAAGAACACTAATGAATGCTAATAAAGTGAATTTGAAGGAAAGGTCTATATACTAGAAAACTAGTATAGAAAGATTCTCTTAAGATAGATTTTAAAAGTATGGAAAAAAGGGCCAAACCTTCAAGGTAATGCACTTTATAGAAGGCAAGGCAAAAGCTTATCAGTCCAAGGCATAGAACTTTCCAGAATGATTTACAAGTGCTACCACAAAACCATCCAGATCATACAAATGTTGGATCTCTAATGTTAAAGGGCACAGAAGCAGTTAAATAAAAATGTATGACCAAAGGTGCAGAACTGACGAGTGAAGTGTCTGAAAGAGAAGTTGGATGAATGAAGGTCAGAAAGTAATGGTAGAATTAGGTGATTTGCCATTTTGCAAGACAGGTGTACATAGCTTGCAGATGGAGGTTTGATGTAAGATAATTTCTATACATGGAGAAGTTGGAGTTTCAATGAGAGATGGAGGAAAGGAAAGCCAAAGAGAGGAAAAAACTGTAAAGGATACATGTCTGCTGGACTTGCAGACAAAGGTGTACCTAGATATTCTTGCATCTGTTTTCATCCTTTAATCTGCCCAAATACCCCCTCCCCTCAAAGTTTATGCACAGTTGTAGTTTATGCCACATACAGAGTACTGCAGTACCAGTAATGCACTGAAGATTTATGGAAATCTGACTGTGATCTTATGAAGTAGTGCCATCTGTGCCAGGGAGAGTAGGGCATTGCATGTGTAACATATGCCAGCATAGCTAGCTGGAGTTTTGTAAATAATTTTATGTCATTTGACTATCACACTGATTTTTGCAGATGCTTGGGTTAAAAATGTATTTGTAAAGTTGCTTGTGTTAAAAATGCATTAACAGTAGGATTACCACCTATCCATTTTTTTTCCAGACTATCTGGAAATTAAACCTATTGTCCGGTAGTCTGGAACACACTGTACAATCTCCGGTATTCTGTGTCAAAAAAGGAAACAGACTATCAGAGTTTGTTAAATTGGCTGATTTACTATGCTTTTTACAGAAAAGCATATTAAATCAGCTAAAAGGAGGCATCAGGAATGGAAAAAGAGGGCATTTCCCGTCCACTGATGTCATAGTGACATCACAAATTGGGCAGAACATGGACGGGGAGGGGCAGGAATGGGCGAGGTTATGGGTGATGTGAGGGGTGTGGCCTTAGTCTGGTTTTAGCCACAGTGAAAGGTGGCAACCCTAGTCAACAGTGGGTCCTGATGGACAGAAGAGAGATATACATTTTTGTCAGACAGTACTGATTAAATATATATGTTTTAACAAAGAATTCTGGAAGGGAAAGGTTGATCCCATGTCATCCCAGGCAGACAGACATTGGATCCCCTTTGAATGACACCAGAATTATAACAATATTTAATTATGATCATCTATCTTTCACATTTGGCATGGCATCATTCTAGGGTAGGGTAGGGACTGCTCAAGGTCAGGGCACACACCCATAATCAGAGATAATCAGAGAGCTCCTCGATGTCCCTTTCATGTAAGTCATCAGGGAGGTACATCTCAGGTCGCACACCTGCGAGCGTGTGACCGACTTTGTTGAGCTGCCACCTGCTGACCTGAGAGAGAGCCCTGCGCTGCGTTGCGCTTCTAAGCCCGACAGGCAGCTTCTGCTACTCTTCCTGTTCTCTTGGTTCAGTGGTGGGTCTGACTATGGAATCACCAATGACAAGTGTGTCTGGCATGTCTGGCATTTTGTTTGGCCTTTTGTGACTGTTTGACACTCTGACTGTTGACTGTGTGTTGTATGTGTTGGTGTTGGAGTGGTAGTTGTTTGGAGTCTGGTGGGTGGTGGCTTCTGCTTTTTGGTAAATTTGTTTCAGAGCCTTTTGAGCATGAGTATGTGTATGTGTGTGTGATTTGAAGTTGTGATGTGTGACTCCATGTGTGATGTGTTGTATGTATTGTGTGTTGTGTCCTTTTCTCTCTCCTCTGTCTTGCCAGTCCCATGTTGAGAGCGGCTTTTTCCTCCACATGCTGTATAGTTGCATCTAGTTTGTTTTGAGGTGTGTTTGAGAGAGATATGTAGGATTAATTGTGAGGCAAAGGAGAGGTTTGTGCAGTTGAGCTTCAGCAGCAGTGTTTGAGCTTGAGCACACTAAGAATCTCAGCAACTGATCCTAGACATACTAGAGAAAGTAGAAAGGAAGAGACTTTCAAAGGGTTTTAAAGGGGTGGGTACTATCTATAATAAGAGAAGTCAATCAGGGTAGGTGCAATGTAACAAGTAAGAGTGGAGCTCTAGAGAGAATCAAGAGTGGATGAGAAGTGAACTTGAAGAATCAAGTAGAGATGAACTTTAGGATCATACAGAGGAGAGGAAGAGGAAACAGAAGGATTCGAGGAAGGTAGTTCTACAGGAAAATTGGAAAGTGGGATAAGGTGGCCCAATTAGCTTTTAACTGCATAAGTCTTGGAACTCTCGTAACTCTTTAGGTGGCAACCCGCCTTTTCTTGGCGGGCTGGTTGGGAGCAGGGATCTAATTTACTACCAGGGGGCTGAGGAAATATGGATTAAGACTACTAGCCAATGGCTGAAACTTCGTGCCCAAACTTCCTCAAAGCACTGGTAAGCAAAGAAACTGCCTTCCCTCCTTCCCACTAAGGCTAAAACCTCCTCCTAAAACAAAGCAAAAAGGAACAGTAACAGGAACTAAAACAAAAGCCCAGGGATCAGCGACTCTGAAACTGGACTACTCTTATTACAGAGACAAGTTTTGGAAAAAAAGAAGACACAAGAAAAAAACAGAGAACAAATTAAAAAAAAGAGACAGTAGTATACAAAAATGCTTTAAATTGTAGCCTAACTTAACAATTAGCAACCTGTGTAAATGCTACACAACAATTAGTAACTTAAAGTGCAAACTTAAACAAACAAATAGAGAAATAATGCAATACAAAAACAAAATACAAGTAAGGCTGGCCTAGCTTCAAAAATAAAATACTCTGCAGAAGACCACAAGGATTAAGGCCCTGTTTAGCTCCCCTGGCTCTCTGCGCTTTGCCGCACTGATGAGGCTGGTCTGGAGCTGGTAGGCTGAGGTGGGGACCTGGCAAAACTGTCAAATAATGACACCTGCGGCCTGGGACGCTGCTCTCGGCTTGCACAACTTTTTAGGCTTGGCTCAGCTCAGGCTCAATTGGCCCAATTGGCTGCTTAAGGCCAAAAAACAAAAAGGCAATGCCTACAACCCTAGAACCTACCACCTACCAAAAAAGAAAAACCCAAAAATGCTGGTGCACCAATCAAATGCAGATGTCTGTGCTGTCTCAAGGGCCCTTCTCAACCTCTAGGAGAGCTTCAACCAGCGTACACAGGTTTCACCTCAGGTCATGCATTCCAGCCCCAAAGAGCACTGCACAGAGCACAAGGGGGTCAGGCCATCATATCAACAACACCATCCCAACACCCCAAACCCGGAAACATCCAGTGGAGGAGGGGAGACCATAATTAACAGTATACTAGACTGCAAGGAATAGTGGCAGCAACGCAGGACCATCCTCTCAACCAAAACTGCTCTTCAGTTTGTAGCATCAGGGAAAAAATTGAAGGGAGAGGCCATGTTCAACACCATCTTACACTACATGACTGGAGATAAAATAAAATAGAAAATCATCAAACACTAATCCCAACACCCTAGGATTAAGATAGTACCCTTTCCTAACCTGTGAGGAAATCTGGAACAACCAAGCACCTAACCCATACTTGCAAACATCTGGAAACAACAAATCACAATGTGATGGGATCAAAAAAATCACACCATCACACTAAGATCATCAAACATACTTGATCACATCATCACGGCATCACGAGGTCCCTCACCCTCAAACCCCTCACAAAGAAAAACTTGACAAACTTCCCAAAACTACACACCTCCCAAACTTCCTCAAACTAGTGTCAAAAAAAAGGCCTCTGAACCAACAAACAACAAAATTCAAACCTCCCCCAGCCAACTTAAAGGGCTCAAGCTAGTGGCAAACAGGACTTCAGGGAGCAAGCAAAAAAAAAAAAAATCACTTACACCTTGCCTTCTACCAGCACCCCTCACCAGGACTGACTAAAACAAAACCAAACAAAACCAAAAACTAAAGGAATACAAGACAGAAAAAAAGAAGCGATAAAGACACCCTTGCCATGAATAAGTAAAAAAGGAGGAGGGGAGCAAAGCTCCTACAAAAAAGTTCAAAAAGAAAAGAAAAAGAAGTCAAAACTAAAAGAGAATCATAAGGCCTAAAGAAAAATTCAAGGCAAATTTTGAGAGAAAAATAAAAAGGATCAGAGCTCAAATGAGATGATGTAGTAGCCTACTACACATCTCCAACACCCAGAACTGACAGGTTCAGAGGCAAAATGCAACACAAATCCCAAAACCTACACAGTTTCCTCACATATGTGACCCCCCCCCTCAGCTGGGACTTTCCAGCAGTGCAAACTGCCCAGGCTATAAAAACACATCATTCGGATGATGGGTGTCCCCCCCCGCCCGCTCCAACAGTCCCTCAAACAAACGAGGCCCACAGCCCCACAGCAGTGCATCTGTACCATGATTTTCGCTACCCACGCCTTGCATGAAAGACGGGGAGCCACTACCTAATCAGTTCCCAAATCAAGAGCGTGCCTCCACTCACTGAAATTACTATCTAAAGCTTGGCTGATAATCCACTTGCCACAAGCCATGGAGAGGATCATAACTTAACACACCTGTAAATTTGGCAGGAACTTCTACAACCAATCATGGCTGCTACAAAGGCAGATCCTGCTCTTAAATGACATTAAATTTTTTGGACAGAGACTATCGATCATTGATGAGGGAAAGGTGTTCAGCTTTGCCTACCAAGATGGAAGGCGACCTTTTGAAGTGACAGCACACACAGGGATCAGGGGAAAACTCAAAAGGAGGCCTACCTCCCCCATACATCAATCACAGACATACTCCAAACCAGGTGACAAAACTCACACTCACCAGTTGCTGTCTGAGTAATGTATCACAGTCATCACAAGACACTGGCTAACAGGGCTCCAGGACAGAGTCTTTTTAGTGAAATCTACTTTTCCAAAGTGTCCAGTAAGCCTGTGTCCTTCAGTCCCATAACTGGTGCCAGAGCCATGGCCTGAAGTTAAACGCCCAAAAAATGAACAACATAACTCCACAAGGGACAAACCAGAGTTTGCAGGATTATATAGATGCCTGGGCAATGAGCACAGCATAGTCAAAGGATAGCCATACCCAGGTTGAAGAATGCCTCAGTGAAAAACAGCCAGGGCCAAAGAAAGAAGTTAGGAACGCCAAGTCTTAGGGTCTTCACCCAGAAAATGAATCAGGTGTCTATTAGATCAAGGACAGTCATCAGGTTACCCCTCACATGAAATTAGGACCTATAGAAAAGTGATTAGGTCCGCATTCTGAGTCAGATCCACCTTCATCTTAGCTGGTTGACAAAAGGCCCCTATGAAGTAGTTAGGAAAACCTTCTAGATCTACTCATTAGACTACCAAGAGTAGGATTCAACCTGAAAAATTGACAGCTCTACCAGCTCTCAAGGACACTCATCAGAGGTACCTGTGCCTGACACATAAGGCCCCATATCAAACCATTTCTTGACAGCTATGCTTTCTCCAAAAAAATCCTAGGTCCAATCTACACAGGAAGGATCAGAGGTGCTCAACTAAGGCCTCGGCTAATCTATATTTGAAATGGAACCGCAGATCAACCAGACTACCCCAAACCTACCAGCAATAAGATGAACTGCACCTGAGGCGGGCTCACCCTTTCTGCCTGTTTGCAGAGGATACAAACCCAAGGGATGGAGAACCTTCACATAGACCCCAGGGGGTGCGTCACTGTTTGACCTGGCATTGAGAAAGAGGAATCTTAAGCTATATTACTGAATCGTCACCAATGGATGGGGGATTGCAGATAAATGTCATAAATGCCCTGGAGCCAATACATATGAGAGGCAGTATGAACCTAAGTGACCATGAACCTAATAGGTGCCTACAAGATAGGGGCAGGCTTATTAATGATAGCATGAACCTAGCCTAAATGATCTCAGTCCAGCTAATTTTGAAAAACAGGTTAAAAATTAAATGGGTTGGTTTAGGCCATAAAGATTTTATTTTACAGGTCTGATTGCAGCCAGAGACAAAAATGTCTGGAAAAAAACAGGACTAGGAATCTTACTGTATTGTCCTTAGGGGTGAACTAATTGCCACCCTGGAAGGGTGGAGGTTTTTAAAATTCTTTTATAGCTTTCAGATGCTACAACAGAGCTTAGCAAAGCTTTGGGTGTGTATTGTTCCAGAGTCAGGTGACCAGATGTAATGTCTTTTTATAACCAGCATTGAAATGATTCTTTAGATATTAGTGACAGATATGATGGAACTCTCACAGCAGCACTTTGTTTTTCGGAACCTGACAAGAAAGATCTCTCACAAATATCTCTCAAAACCACACATCTCATCTTGCCTAGCTGTAGTAAACAACTCAGCACTCATCGTCTTGCCTTTCTGCAGTAACTTAACTAGGGAATAGTAATTCTTTAGTCAGTCAGAAAAATATACTGAGATTAGTTAAGTATTGAGCTGATGTTGTTAATCTTCTATCTATTCATCACTGATGGGTTTGGTTCTGAGCCCTCAGAACCGAGTTGGCCTAATACTAAGCTTGCACCAGCCAAAAACTCTCGAGCTAAGCTTCTACCCATAGTGTCCTTCTCCCTGTTACCCCAGATCTCGTTTGCTGCATAGCCATAAAGCCGCATTTCAGCCGAGCTCTCAGCTAAGTGAAAACTTTTGATAACTCTCAGAATATTTTGTACTTTTTTCTTTTCTCTTGTTGTTAATATTGGTAATTCTATAACTTTGCAGCTATATTTAGACCTCTCACCCCTGTTTCTACCTGTTTGGTAACCCTTTTAAGTACCATTGGTGGTACGGCCTTTTCTCCCTACCCTTGTGGTATTTCTTGAATACTGTTGTTGGTATTTCTTCTGTTTTCCCTTTTAGCTAACTGGTGGTGTATTTTTGACATATATTTCTTAGTTATAGTGTGTGTTTAGACATTTTAGACTTTTAACTGCATATTAAAACTTCAAAAGACACCACAGCTCTGTCTCTTGTGAGTCAGGCAGAATTTTTTTCCCCACTCCCCCACCCTGTCACTGTCGTGTTCTTAAATACCACTGTTTTTCTAGTTGCCTGCCTCTTATGTTAATTTGACCATATATCTCATTTCCTCTCTGCTTTTACTGGCTTGTGTGAATAAGCACAAAATTATCATTTTGTGAAATCACCCCCCTTCAACTATTTAAATTTATTGGCCATTCTACTGTATTCCATAGTACTGGAATACAAAAGTGATCACCCCCTTTCAATCTATCTTGCTGTTTTAAAAATAGTGACTCTCCACTAAAACTTAACTTTTTAGACAGGTAAAACTTAAGTTACCTACTTTCACATCTAACTTCTCTAGTGCACACTGCAGTGTTTAGGATAAACCATTTTTTTCCTCTTACCTTTAAGCATCCCTGTGACTGGCACTTGCTCTAATACCTGATGGAAAGCACTAGGAAGCCTTAAACTGATACAAGCACACAACTCTTATTATTAAGGAAAAATTAACCATAGGCACTAAACAGCCTATAATTGCAAAGTACCTTGCTAAGGTAAGGGAAAACAGCTCCTGTACTTTTAAAAACAAAAAGCACCAAACCAGGCATGTCCAAGGGTCAGCTTCCAATGATTTCTCCTGTCCAACTGGTGAATCTGGGCATACTGGGGCAATGCAGCAATTGCCTCATGTACACAGACAACCCTCTCCTCCTACCACCCAACACTACAACCTGTGAGAAATGCAATTACATAGCCAAACTGGAAGCAAAGCTCTCTCCACCCAAGATTGTGCTAGACAGTCAAGAGGAGAAGGTTAACACCCACACTACACCTCAAACAACACATAGCCCTTCTAAACTCACACCACCAACACCCACACATAGCAACATTAAATCCACATATGCGGAGGCCCTTAACTGTAACCTGCAACAAGGACCTCCAAAGCTGAAATGCAAACAAACACCAATCACAACCAAATTGTCACATAGCTCACAACACCAGTGTGCCACCCAGCAACAGCCCCTAAGGCAAGACAACGTACCTAACACTTTAGTCATAGGTGACTCTATAGTCAGGCACACTGATGTGCCACTCACCAGGCTGAATAAGGAGAAAATTATAGTCAGCTGCCTGTCGGGTGCCAGGATCCACCACATAACTCATGCACTCAAGTCACTCCACAACAAGTACAAATATGACTCTGTCATTGTCCATGTTGGAGTGAATGACTTGAGACGTACCTCCCTGGACTACATGAAAAAAGACATGGAACATCTCTCGGATCATATGGCCTAGGCAGGTATGACCCTAACCCTGAGTAGCATCCTGCCTTCGCCCAGAATGATACCACAATATAAGGACAAAATGATTGACTTCAACAATTGGCTAAGCTTCTTGTGTCATTCAAAGGGGATCCAGTATCTGCATGCGACGACATGATCAACAGATCATGATGCTTTGCAAGAGATAGTCTGCACCTGTCGCCCCTGGGATTCAGGTTACTGGCTAAGGCTCTTGCCACCCCTATAGTGCCTTTTTTAGGCAAAGTTCAAAGGACAAAACCACCACCATAACAGGTACAAGCATGCAAAATCTGAAGGTAATTCTACTCAATGCTAGAAGTCTAAACTTCAAAATGTACTCTCTCGAGGCACTCCTAAAAATGGAGAACATCGATATCTGTGCAGTAACTGAGACCTGGTTCAAGGCTCCAGAGAGCACCCCTGCAATACCAGGCTGCAACTCTTACCACAATTTTCGGCCACCAAACCAGGATCGAAACACTAAAGGTGGAGGAGTGTCCATATTCTCCAAGGATATTCACACCACCAGGCTAGTTGCCCAACACAATGTGTCTGAACATCTCCAGGTGCAACTAACACTAGGTAAGACTACAATACAAATTGCAGCCTGCTACAGATCTCCCACCATGCTGCAAGATTCTCACCACACCTTTCTAAACATACTGGAAAATATTAATATACAACCAAACACCCTAATACTGGGGGATTTCAACTAACCTGCCATTAACTGGGAAAACTATTCATGTACCAACACCTTTGCCCAATGGTTCTTGTAATTTATAAATTCCAATGCCCTGGATCAACTAATCCATAGTCCCACCAAGGGCTCCAATATCCTAGACCTGGTCATTTCCAACATGGGAAATCGATGCTCCACACCTATGGTCACCCCCTCGTTGGTCAGGTCAGACCATAAGCTAATCACCCTTAACATGCACATCCCACCCCCACCCCCCAGTAAGGATACCTCCATAAAAAACTTCTCCAAAGCCAACTTCATGCTATTCAAGTCAGAAGTTACAAACTTCATGACATCCATGCATACGGGAACTGAAAGTTCGACTGCTGAGTCCTACACTAAGGCACTGTACGTGCACATCCACTCATGCATGAATCATGCCATCCCAAATAGAATCAAGATGCTCTCCTCCAAAAAAAGGAAGCCAATCTGGTGGTCCCTTGCCATAAACAAACTTTACAACAAAAGGAAGAAACTGTTACAGAAAAGAGGAAAATCCCAGGATACAAAAAACTCCCTTACCAGCCTCAGTAAGAAGCTGAGATCCCTCATAAAAATCCACTAAAGTTTGCTACGAAAATAAAATTGCCAAAGATTCCAAAGACAACCACAAGCCATTATATAACTATTTCAAGAATCTAAATGGCAATGCTCAGATCTGCTCTGAGGTACAACAGAAAGGCATTAAATATACTGATCCCAAGGATATTGCCATTATCCTGGCAGATCTATTCAGTGCCAACTTCACCCCCCCTCTCACCCCCTAAATGGCCCATCTCAATTCTGGAAGACTGCCATATTCCGGTAATAACGGTCACACAGGTAAAAAACGCACTCTCCAAAGCTAAGAATACAGCATCCATGGGACCAGATGACATCCCGGGCTGTGTACTACATGAACTACAAAATGAACTGGCACCTCACCTAAGTGTCATGTTTAATGATAGCCTCACCTCAGGCTTCATACCCACTGAGTGGCACACAGCTACAGTTATCCCACTCCACAAGGACGGATCCACCTTGGATCCTGGGAACTACCGCCCCATCGGTCTGACGAACCTGATCTGCAAGGCCATGAAACGTATTATCATGGAACTTATAAACAAAGACATTGGTAACCTTCAAACACTGGACCCCACCCAGTTTGGGTTTGTGAAGGGCCGATCTTGTCTCCTGACCCTGATTGACTTCTTTGAATCAGTCTCCAGAGCTGTGGATGGAGGTAAAGCAGTCCACACAGCCTATCTGGACCTTGCCAAGGCCATTGACACCATCCCCCACTCTGGAATCATAGATAAACTTACTAAGCTGGGCATTAATCCCTATGTCACTCGATGGGTTGCCAAATGGCTTACTGACAGAACCCACACTGTAAAAGTAGCTGACTCCAAATCCAGCTCCAGACAAGTGACAAGTGGAGTACCTCAGGGTTCAGTCCTGGGACCTCTCTTGTTTGGCATCTACTTTTCTGAAGTACAGGCCAACACTAAGGGACTCTGGCTAAAGATGTTCACAGATGACTGCAAACTGGGAGCCATTACTGAATCCCCAAATGATGTGGATACTCTACAAAAGGGCCTTACATAAACAGATGCTTGGTGCCAGAACCATGGGCTCAAGCTCAATGTCAAGAAATGTATAGTTATCCCCTTTGGGAAAAAAACATGTACCCATGAATTACCACATAGGTGGCAGTACACTAAACACCGAAAGTATGATAAGAGACTAAGGGACACAGGTGGACAGCGGTCTCACCTTCAATAACCACATCGCCAGAACAGTCAGGAAATCCTTCTATGTGGCATGCTTTATCACTAAGGGCTTTTCATCCAGAAAAAAGGAGGTCATTGTCCCACTGTACTCATCCCTCATTAGACCCATTATAGAATACAATGCCCCATTTGGTATGTACCTCTCAAGACATCTGCAACAACTGGAAATGCCACAGAAAAACATCACTAAAAGAATCACAGGCCCAAAGCAGATGCCCTCTGCTGACTGTCTTAAAAAAATCCAGCTATACTCTGTCACATATCGTCTTCTCCAAGGCGATCTCTGCTTAACATACAAGGCCAAGTCAAACCCAGAGCTGTTGGACATGCTACACTTAAAGAAATCCCAATCCCTCAGAGCCACACGCTCCAGGGATCTAAACCTTGTCATCACAATAAACAAAACATGCTGGAGGGATAGGTTCCTGACCCAGAGACTCCTCAGACTCTGGAATAGACTGCCCATACATGTCAAGCAGAGTGCCTTTTTGGCCCTCTTCAAAAGGAACCTTGATGATTGGATGAGAGAAAGGAAATTCACCCCGGGGATCATGTCAGTCACTCTACTAGACAAGGGTCCAGGGAAGTAAATGGTGTGGGAAGAAATAGCCAGGGAATTGTTATGGCTTGGCTTGTATAGGCCCTAGGGCTGATAGCCTAGTATCAACCTATGAACCTATAAGATATAGTAGAGTTTGAATTTTTTTCTTTAGTGTTCTATCTAGTTTGTTGTGTAATTTTCATGATGTCTGATAAAAAGGGCACATCAGGGTTTAAACATTGTACTTCATGTAAGGGCAAACTACCTAATAGTGATTCCCATGATGATTGTGTTTATTGTTTGTGGGTGCCCCATCTTATGGTACAACCCCCTGTGTGATTTGTCAAGGTTTCAGTCAGCGCACTTTGAACAAGCACTAAAACAAGTTGATTCTGAAGGGCCTACTTAAGTCGCCCTTTTCAGAGGCCCTTTCTGTGATGGAGGCCTTATTTCTTCCAAACAAGGATAAGAAAAGGTCCCACTCAGTTCCCTCTTTACCATTGGGTGACCAGGGCAAGTCTGAAAAGCCTAAAGTGCCTATGCTATCTTTGGAGCATAAGTCTGGCTCTTCGGCACTGACCTTTTCTGTTTCAGCTATGGCTGTTCCTATGTCAGCGCCAACTTTGGCTCTGATACTGTCTCTGGCACCGACTATCAACCTTACAACAACTACTATGACTTCGGCATCGAGTGCTGCCTCAGAACAGTGAATGTCTTCAATGCCTATCTCTGCATTTACAACTGAACCTTCCATGTTGGCTCTGAGTGCCTCTTCAGCACCGAGCCCTTTTACGGTCCTGATAACTACAGTTTTGACTCCGCTGTATCCAGTCTCCAAACTTGAGACATTAGTGCCAGTAGATTCCATACCATGGACCCGATACTCTCCATCTACAGACCCATTTCTAGGACAGGTGTACAGTCCATTCCTAGAATGACCTGATTCCCCATCGGGAGTATCCACTAGATCCACCAGGAGCCTTTCCGAACTTGATGTGGTGCATCTTGTGGGCCAGCTGTTGACAGCCAGGGGGATACCCACGCCTTCTAGAACCCATCCTCCTGCAGGACTTGGGTTGGTTTCTCCACGGACTCCATCCAACTCTCCTCATTTGACCATACCGCTTCCAAAGCCATCTGCTCAGATGTCCTTTTCAGAACCCCCCCACAACTCGGCGCCTGTAGTGGACCTTACTGGGGCTCTGGGACTGTCCCTTTGGCCTTTGGTCCCTGCTGAACTGGGCCTTCCTCAACCCTGTGATTGAGCTGCAGGATCTTTGGTTCATGGCATGGTTTCTAGTGTTTCTATGGTTCACCCTCGGTGCTTGGAGTTCTGTCTGCACTGATCCTGCTTGAGGCTCCATCCTCAGGAGTGGGTTCGATGGAGTGGGGTGTGACCCCAGTTCTGAGGTTGTTCTTCTCGGTTCCAGGCTCCCATCTCCATTTGGGCAGACCTGCTTTCTGAGCTATGGAGAGGGCACTTACTTCTGGAAGCATTCCGCTGATGTTGGAACCTCAGATCTCCTTTCCCCCTGAGCTACAGCTGTCAGAAGCTACTTCCCCTGGACACCAGGTAGGAAAGCCAGAGGACCCTCTATTGCAGGGTGCCCCCTCTTTTGAGTCCTCCTCAGAAGCCTCCACTAAGGAGCCCCCATGGAAGAGATTGTGCAAGAGGAAGCACATAGACTCCCCTGAAGAGTCTCTAATATAGGACATAGATTTTAATGATGGTGAAGAGTCCCCACCATCAACCCCTGATGATGTCTCCTTTGGAGACATCCTTGAAATGTTGAAACAGAGGGGTGATTGGAAGCCCACTAACCCTTCTTCCAAGGAGTCCTGAAAGGGTGGAGGTTTTTAAAGTTCTTTTATAGCATTCAGATTGTACAACAGAACTTAGCAAAGTTTTGGGTGTGTATTGTACCAGTCAGGTGACCAGATGTGATATCATTTTATAACCAGCATTGAAATGATTGTTTAGATATTAGTGACCGATATGATGGAACTCTCACAGCAGCACTTTGTTTTTCGTAACCTGACAGGAAAGATCTCTCACAGATATCTCTCAAAACCACACAACTCATCTTGCCTTGCTGTAGTAAGCAACTCAGCACTCTTATCTTGCCTTTCTGCAGTAACCTAACTAGGGAACAGTAATTCTTTAGTCAGTTAGAAAAATATAGTGAGATTAGTTAAGTATTGTTTTTCTGCATCCATGTGAATCTATCCAACTGTGTTACTTTGTATATCTCCTGTGATTGAAACTCTGGTGTTTATTGTAACTAGATATTCAGTATTCTCATGTTTTCTATTTTATTATTTATTATTAAATATTTCTATACCTTTCTTTGTGGCTGGTCTTTTAGAGAATACTTTTAACATCTTAAGAGCACTTATGCTTGTTTTAGTGACACAGTATAATTAGGTGTCCTTGTAAGAGCCTTTAAGTAGCTGACTGATAGCAGTGCAATTACTTGTAGTCTGAGCAGAGGGAGCACAGCTGGTAAATCTGTGACAGCCATTCCAGGTGTGTATGTGTAAAAATCAAATATCCAAGTGTGTGTGTGTGTGTGTGTGTGTGTGTGTGTGTGTGTGTGTGTGTGTGTGTGTGTGTGTGATTGACTTGGAACAGGGACACAGAGCTCCAAAGTGCAATGTATGGAGTCTTTTTGGGGCCTGGAGAGTGAGAGAGAGAGAGAGAGACAGTCCAGCCCCAGGTCTGGAGTGTGCTCCCTGTGTGCTCTTAAGGGAAATGGTGATTGGTGCAGACAGCTGCATCTGAAAATACTGTATGATTCATACATCTCAACTGTACAGATTTTCACAGATTGTCCAAATTTTTGCCTTATATTTTGGTCCATTTTTCATAAAATTGCGGTTTTCTGGCAAATTAGTGGCAAATCTTTAAAGACTGAAGAAAATAATGACAGACATTTGAGTATCAGAAAATTCATGCTAATGCAAAACCTGTTATTCTATTAACTTTCTAAGTTTGTAACAGCAATATTTAAAAATCATTCCTATTTTTGGGCCATTGTACCACTTTTATATAGCTCCTTGATTACTGGCCAGCAGTAAAGACTGTCACAATGACGAGTATACCTCTTAACTCTTTGCACTCAGGGTGGCTGCTACCTTCACCTCATCCCAGATACAGGATCTTGGAGTAGTGTGTGTGTGTGTGTGTGTGTGTGTGTGTGTGTGTGTGTGTGTGTGTGTGTGTGTGTGTGTGTGTGTGTGTGTGTGTGTGTGTACGTGCGTGCGTGCATATGTGTGTGTGTGTGTGTGTGTCTGTTTTCGAGGAGTTTGGCAGTAAGTAGGATAACATTTTCTAGATGTAGTAACTTAAGAGTTGACAGCAATATAGGAGGTCAGGCCTTTGTTTAAATGAAGCAAAGTAGCTGTTCATTAGTGTGAGGCAGTTGTGTTCCTCAGGATAAAAGCTAATGAACCAACAAATGGAATTAGAGATAATTTGAAAGGATGTGGTGTATTTTGGAGGCTAATGCAATAATGAGAAGACCATACTCAAGCAGTGAAAGGGCTCCTTTGCTAATATTAGACCTGATAGAGAAAGAAAGAAATTGAGAGATTTCTCAGCTTTAACGATTATCTCCTGTCTATTGTATACTTCACATGGAATCATACTGTAGCTGTTTCCTTTCTTCAATATCATGTGTTTATAATGTCACACAGTAACCAGGTTTAATTTCAGTTCTTTAAATGTCAGGTTAAAGGACTGTAACTAATATTTAAAAATAAAAGACCAGGATGTGGACACTAGCTGGGTTATAGATAAGAATAACATACTGGACTTAAAACAGTAGTTACTTCCAACATGAAATATGAATTATCACAGAGAAAGAACCAAGGGCAGGTATTAGTAAATAAAAACAGGTTATTAACAGAAAGAATAGGGATACTCAAAGTGGGTAGATTATAAGTGATGTATAATGTTTGCAACAAGGATTGTGTCAGTGTGGTTTGTTTTCATTTATATAAATGTATGATTGCTTATGTAGTAAGTGATGGTTTAATAAAGATGTTTCTTGGTTACAAAAGGCAGGAATTAAATAATTTATATAATACTGCTTAGGTTATATGATATATAGCAATATATGTGGAGTATAATTTTGTTATGTTAATATAATTTGATTACTTTATATGAATGTGAAGTGATAATTCAGTAAAGGTGTTTGAAAAAAAAAGTGGAAATCATTAGGTAAATGGTCTGTCTTTACTGGAATATCAAATCTTGTGTAATAAAACAAGAAAGAGCAAAAACAGTAAATCTAAGTATGATGAAAAATGAAGTGCTTAGTAAACATTACTCCAGTGCAAGTTTCAGTAAACAATTAAGGGAAGCAAAAATTAATAGTCCAATTTGATGTCCTACTGTCTAGTAAAGAATTTACAGCCATATTTTCCTTGCAGTTTGATTTACGAAGTGAAGAGCAACACATGAAATTCTGGGAGGATGAGGAAGTAATAATTCCATACAAAGCAGCACTGGGCTTCATAAAGAAGGAGCAGGCATATGACATTCTGTAGACTCTCAATATTAATAAATCTCAGTATAAGAGCTAAATGAGATATAGAATAACTTAAGGAATACACAGACTTCATCCTTGGATGACTCTACCTTTATAATACAGTAGTTGAGAATATGCCAAAAGAATGGATATCCACTTAGGCAGTGCCAGCTGTTATGTATACACAGGGCTAGATGCTAGTTGATCATATAGACTAAGTTATCCTATGTAAGCTTAAAATGCAAGAGATTGAAAAAAATAGAAGCTGAACCTAAATAAATTAAAGTATAATTCTAAATACCATTTCTAGTTAACATGTTTAGGTCAAACACAGGTGCAGATGTAATAGCAACAATAAATGAAGGAATGTGATATACATACAAAGGAAAAAAATATTGTTCTGTAGATACCTGATGAAAGAGTGTACTACACAACTTATTTGAAAAATTAATTTAAGTGCTATCCACATCCACCACAAGCAGAAATATGCTAACTTGATAAATGCACAAGTAGCTTGTAGTATTAATTTACACATTCAGATTTTAGGTAATGTGCAATTTTTTCATAAATCTAAGGTTATTTATAAGTACACCAGTAATGTAAAACTTTTCTAGAGGATAACAGATTATGGAGATCATGAAATAATATTTACAGCCTTTGCCAAAATGTCCACATTGTCCAATGTGAATAAAAAGGCCCCCAGTGAAATACTATAGGGAATACAAGGTCATATATAAATGATCTTGGGCATTATAATAGTTCTTAACTGATGAGATAGAGTTAATGAGAAATGGACTAGTACAAGGATTTGCATATCCATAAGGTTAGTAAATTGGGCTCCCATATACAGACATAATAGGTCTGTCTTAAGGGAAGTAATGGTTTACAAGACCTTAAGGGCTTTTAAGGAAGATTTACATTTTTGCTAATACCCCTGCTCCAAGTGTGATAAGAATGAAGACAGAAACTACAGCATCCTTAGAGAATAACATCAATCAGTAAATAAATTACAGGATTGAGATGAGGTGGACCAGATGGATTTAGGCAGTGGTACAGTATGCATATGAAGAAAATGTAGGTTGGAGGTCATAATTACCATGTAGGACAATGATGGATATGATCATGCTTTATATGGCCTTTAAATATGAATAATATGAATAATCTGCTCAAATCTTTGTAGTTAAAGAAAGGTAACAATGGTGTAAGGACAAGAAGAGATGAAATGGTGCAATGAAGATACCTTGAATTTAATTAGGAATAGACATCTATGATCTGCTCAGGCTGGGTTAGTTTACTTAGTTATAAAATGAATGAACAGTCAGTTTCCTTAAGTTTTTATATCTTGACTTGAGTCATATCTGTTAAATAAATGTGATATTCTTTGGGCACTCTGGAGTTTGTGAATTGTGTAGATTGTGTGTGTGTGTGTGTGTGTGTGTGTGTGTGTGTGTGTGTGTGTGTGTGTGTGTGTTATTTATTGATATATATATATATATATATATATATATATATATATATATATATATATGTGTATATGGCTTACCTTCAAAACGTCACATCCTAGTTCATTAAGTCTGAAAACGTAACCAATACGTCATAAGTGCAGAAGCACAAACTCATGGAACATCCTATTTCCTCTCCAGGAAAGTAATCACTTAGCCACCAAAGAAAAAAACACAAACGGTAGCAAATTACACCCATCAAAGTAGGGGACTTTGGCCCTCCACTTAAATATACCAACTCCGACATCACACTACAGCAGAGAAAGGGCAAAGGTCACCACGGTGACCAAGTGGTTAATTACCCGGAAAGGAAACACAATGTTTCTGGGAGTTTGTGGTTCTACACTTATGACATTTTCATCTCGATGTTTTCAAACTTGATAAACTGGGCCGTGACATTATGAAGGGGAACCATATCGATATTAGGATAGATAGATAGATAGATAGATAGATAGATAGATAGATAGATAGATAGATAGATATATATATATATATATATATATATATATATATATATATATATATATTTAGATGTATAATGTTCCTTGTCAAATGACGTAATCATTGACAAGGCAAACATTGACAGGTTAATTTAGTCAATGCTAGCTCCGAGGATTAACCCAGGCCCAGGACTAATTAAAAAAAACATTAATATGCACTTTAGAATGCATCACATCATGATCTTAAGGATCCTGACCTGTATGGGTAGTTCCATCCCCAATTAAAAAGGATCCTGAGATAAGAGGGGTACAAATGAAATTAGAATACCCACAAAATATTCTCTGGCTTGTTTTTATATGTGAGGTGGATGTGCAGAAAGTATGTGTTGCTTTGTCAGACATCCTTATTGTTTTGGAAAGTGAGTCATCACATTGAAGTGACAGCTCATCTTCCTCTGTACATTAAACTGGGATGTTGTAAGCATCCATCCAGCTCTTTTTGTTGATATGTAATGAGGCTGAGAAAAAAACATGGCTGAAGAGCTTCTGACTAATCTGACTCAGATATTGTAGTGGCTTGTGCTTACACATCCTGAAGCCTGAGATAGTCATCTATACCTCTTTGCAGAAACATACCATGAAAATTATGCCAACAGTATGTTTCTTTTTCCACTTCCTGTGCCTTAGAAGGAAATATTTTCTCTGGAGGAATATCCTCAGCTATTACATCTGATGTCACTCTTGGAATGAAATCACAGTTGCAAGGATCTCGTGGTACAGACTTCAGTGGCTGGGAACTGATCCTACTGCCCTTAATCAGCAGGGATTGTAGCTGTACTCTTAAATTTAGTAGCAGTAGTAAATGTGGCATGTTTGTGTGAACAGGAACTGAAGACACAGTATTAGGCTATTGAAGACAGTTATGCTTTTGGGTAGCTGAAGACGGTTGGAATTGTCATAAATGACTACAAAGTTGAACGCTGCTGACATGGTTTTACATGGCAGGAAATTACTGGTATAACTTTAAGGACTGGAGACTGGTGCTATGGTCATTGCACAGAAGGGACACATGCTGCAGCTTTAAGTCACTAAATATTGGTGCTCTGCTTGTAAGATACTGGGGGTCAGCAACATTACTTTTCTCCCTAGACCTCTACTAATAATAGGTCCTGTCCAGTCCAAATATCCCAGTTAAAACAAACAAAATGAAGATATATCCTTCTAGGTGACTATGATCAGCGAGCATAATCATATGTGAGAGGGCTGACAGACTGGTGATATGGCTATAAATAACAACCAATATTTTGTTCTTACATAGTTGGGAATAGTACTGATGCCATGTTCTTGTAGTCCTGGTTTTGGAGTTTATAACAGAAGATTAAAAAAATAAGCTTCTTCATGTAGCCCACAGGGTTTGATTCCCTCAGCCTCTGTCTGTCTGTTGTTGCCTTCAGTAGGTGCGTTAAACAGACGTTATACTGGCACCTCTTAAAATAGTTATCCCTGTGTTGGTTTTACTAGGTTGTAAGATATAAGATATAAGATAAAATAAAATTAAATCAAAATAAAATGGGTCCCTAAGGCATTGCTTTAGGTGACTAGAGAGAGGGCTGTAAGAGACTAAGATATGGTGACTTACCTGTAGGCCACTGGTGACGGGTGCCAATGTGATAGATTAATGATGACCAAGATCAAGGTCACTGAGGACCATAGCTGCATAACCTTAGGTCATTTGGAGCTCACTGTATGGTTCTGAATGACTGGATACTGGTACAATTTGCAATGTTAACAGTAATACTAATAGGAACCTAAAAGTTTACAAAACTGTATGGGTTTAGCTCAGGCCACAGCATCAAAACAGCACAATCATAAACTATATTCATGATAAGAAAAATGAAGATTAAATAATTGCATCCATATTTTTAGACCTATGCAAGGCATTTGATATAGTCTCACATCCCATACTGTTACTTAGGCTTAGGGCACTTGACCTCAGCAGTCAATACAGTCAACTTATTTAAAAGTTACGTTATCCATCAAAATGGTGTACACTGGGCAGATGAGCTGTCAACTCCTCAGAAAACAACATCAGGATGTGCTATATGGTTCAAAACTAGGACATTTATTTTTTAATATATTTGTAAATAAAATCCATGAAGCCTTTCCTCAGGAAACCTAATCTACTCTGCAGGTGACACAGCAATTTCAGGAGTCTCCAGCCTCTTCAAGCAGCCAGAAAATGACTTTCAGCATTTCCTTTACAAAAACTCAAACTTGCTTACAGTCATCTAAATGACTCCTACATTCAAAGAAAACTAAACTAATGGTATTTTCTTCTCCAACCCAGCAGTCAAATTACTGCATATTAAAACTGTTATCAGTCAATAACACTACAACTGAGCTCACTGCAAAACACAAGACTATTGGGCATACCTCTCACCTGTCCAGATATTCACGTATGGGAGTGTGCTTATAAAGCCAAAGGTCAGATTTGTCTATTTCATAGTTTCTTATCTGCCTCTTCAATTTTGACCAGCCTGCAATTACCTCAAAGAGCAAATTTATCATAAGTTTTCTCCACTCTAGCTAAGTTTGCAAGTAACCACATTAACCAAACACATCACTGTCTTGCTCTCTGTTCCTTTAAGTGTCTGAGGTTAGCTAATCTCTTAGCCTGCACACACACACACACACACACACACACACACACACACACACACACACACACACACACACACACACACACACACACACACACACACACACACACAACATCTTCTATAGCCCAGACAGATGCCCTGCCACCAGCCAGTTATCAAAATGGTCCACAACCCACAGAGTGGGGTGTGCACTCACTGAAACAACACTTACTCAAAAACGTAAAAAATCATAATGGCAACTGCCTATCCGCTGTATGTTGCTTAACTGTGGAACCCTCTCCCAGTAAACATCACAAGTATCTCCTCTCATCTACAAATTAAAATCTCATTGAAAACAACCATTGGCGAAATGGTCCTGCACTTGTAACACCCCATTACTAAGCCTCCTTCTTATTCTAATCTTATCGATTATATATTTTAAAATTTTAGTGTAACTCATACCTGTCAATAAAACAGTCCTGCCTTTGTACCAGCATCATTACTAAATCTTATGCAGCTAAGTCAAGTAAGTATCATAAAATCTTTGGTCTCCTGTTTAGGGTCTATACTGAAACGTCAAACTCCACTAAATTAACATTTAAATATAGTAAGCCAAAATGTCAAAAGCTCCCCTGCACTCCCACACCCCCAGTACTTTATATAACTCCAAGATTGCACAACTGCAGGGAATAAAGAAAACTCCTTATCTCACTGTTACTGATCTTCCACCAAACACCTTAGTCATCCTGAATCCTAACCCCCTTCACACAAAGGCAAATGCACGCATACATTCACACAATACATAAACGCACACACATTCAAACACACATACACAGTCTGTTCTTAGTGGATTTTGCATACATCGACCAAATAAGTTTGAAATAGAGAATCCATTAAAAACTGACAATCTCACTTTGAAACAAATAGCACCCTTTGTTTACAGGTCTCAAGTGAAGAACTGTTTTGATAAATTATGCATATACCTCATTGCTGCATGAGTACTTAAAATTTCAGTGTAACTTTTTTATACAAACTGTAAAATAAAAACAAATGTTCTATAGAGATGAGACTTTAGCATACTGTAAATATTGTATGGTGTACCAGCTGTGATTATACCCTCTTAATTGCAATATTACATATTTTAATATTATATGTTGCACCTACTGTGATTATACCCTCTTAATTATAATGTTACATGTTGTTATTTTAACTCATTCTAATTGCCTGTGAAAAATGTACGTGATATGAAGCTTTCCACCTAAGGCATTCTTGGAAAAGGCTTTGCCCAGTCAAACTTCCTTTTCTAATCAAAGGCATTTAAATAAATTAATATTAGGTGACGGGATTAGTGTCACGTGCATAGGTGAATGTGATAGACATCAGGTCGCTTGACAGTAGGTGGCATGGCTTATGGTCATGTTGTTCTGTATGACTGCTTAATGTTGGTGTGGTATATCACAGGACAGAGTGTTATGCCTCCAAGTCACTGGGCACCAGTGCCATAATCATATATAACAAGGGACTGGTAAGTGAACCTGGGCAACTTAGAGCCCATAAATGGGTTCTGGAAGACTGGAACTGATAACATGGCCCTTGGTCAATGCAATTTTGTAATGTGGCTTAGCACTAGCTCATTGGGGGATGGTGCTGCAGGCATAGGTCATTGGAGAATGGTGGCATGGCTGTAGTTGGTCACAGACAGGTACTGAGCATTATGTAATTAAGAACAAGTGGGATGTCATTTGCTATCTTGAGTGAAAATGCAACCAAAAATCTCTAAAAACTAAATAATTAATGAAAAAACTGGAAATTGGGAAGTTATATGACTATAGAAAGGTCATATAACATGCTTTAGCATTTATAATGTACTCTGTTTTGTTCTGGAAACTGGGTGTGACTTAATGGATCATAGTTAAGTCATCTGCAAGTGCACTTTTGGAGTAATGCCTGCACTTATCTAATAAAGAATGAGCTCCATGGGCATAGAAACACTTGTGGGGGCTGGTGTAAGTGAAAATGGGAATAAAGCTTTGTCAGTTTGCCCCTTCCTCTTGGAGGGGACAGATGGGAGTAACCTGCTAATATGAGTGTGTCACACTAATAATCTAGATGGAGACTAGGCTCAGAACCATTGCTGTGCAGGTAAATTAGGAGGTGTCACCACTTGTGGAGGGAGGGGGGAGTTTACAAGGCTATGCTTAACTGCAGGGCAGTGCTGCTATATCAAGTGTGTAAGGAGGTAGAAACTTCCACTACCGCAATCTAGCCCATACCTGGATAAGTAGCAATGATTGCTGGCTGGCCTTCTCACCTTCCATGACACTTGACCTCCTCAGCTATTCAGACAGTATCATCAGCAGAGAGGGAGGCATGTCCTGATTAATGCTATGAAGCACATGAACTAAGGAGATGCAGCAGGCTTGGAGAGATGCTACATTACTGCAAAAGTACAAACCCTAGCTCAGCCACATAAAGAGACTGAAAAAATAAAATGTTATCTAAGAAAAAAATAAATAGAGGGTATCACACAGTATGGGTGAAGACTTTGGATAAAAGTACCAAGCATGTGAAGCATATAGGTAATAAGTAATTATAATAAAACTAAACTTCTACTCTTCTCTCCCACTAGTAGATCCACCACACTTTCATTCTCTGTCACATCTAACAATGGTACCACTATTTCCCCAGATAATCACACCAAACTGCTAGGGGTTATCATAGACAATAATCTCAAATTTGACCTACAGGTCAACAAAACCATACAGACAATCAATAAGAAGCTTGGATCACTGTATAGAAACAAGACATTTTTAACCCCATTGGCTAGGATTGCAATCGCCCGCTCACACCTACTCTCTACTCTCTTATATGCCTCGCCTGTACTCTCAAACCTCAACAAATCCAAACTAGGTAAGCTGTCCCATAGCTACAATCATATTTCCAGATTCGCCACTGACTCCACCTATAGAACCCACCACTGCCAGGACCTTAAACAACTAGAGTGGCTATAACTGCCCAACTTAATTCAATTCAATCAACTCTTAATAGCGCACAAAATTTTGTGCCACCTTGAGGATACCCCCTCACTTAAAAATATTATTAAGCCATATAGCAATCTAAGATCCCTACGCTCAGCCGATAAACTACTGGTCCAAACCCACAAAGCTAATAACTACTGGTGAATCCCTGTTTGCCAACTTCATTGGCAAAACCTGGAATTTGTTGCCAAACTATATAACCCTACAATCCTCCAAAAGTCTCTTAAAAAAAAAACCTCAAACAGTATCTCAAAGTGAATTGGCTGTGCCCATGTACCAACCCTGAGTAAGTTATAAACTAAAAGCATATTCTGCAATTATCATAACTTGTAACTACATCACCAAGCTCTGCTTCCAATCTGATGTCTCTTACTTTTAATTGTCTGTCCATGACAATTGCGAGTCCCTACTAGGGAACACTACTAACCCATTGTATATAATCACTTTGTTTATATAATTGTTTGCTAACTTCTGTGTAATCTATGTAAGTTTGTCTTTGTCTCCCCGGGCCTCCACTGAAAATGGACATGTATCCAGTCGGACTATCCCGGTAAACAAATGTAAAATAAATAAATAAATAATCACGTTTAGTTTAGGGTAGGTAATAAGGCCATGAATGCAGAGAATCTGCTGCATCTAAAGTCATCCACTGCTAAAAGAAAAGAATGAAGATAAGTATCATTTGGCAATTCTGCTGATTATTTTTACTGAATTTCATAAGAATCCTGTATTCGTTACATTTCTCACAACTAAGTAGAGTTTCAAAGCTGAAATGTTTTCATTGCTGCTGTCTGCTACTTTTATAGAACTGTAGTATCTAGATAGCATGGTTTCCTTGCACTTGAGCTCTAAAAGCAGCATCTTTACCTTAATAGGATTTTCTGACTGCATTCTTGTGGCAGAAGTGTGAAGTAGCAAACCTGTCTGAGTTGTATGCTGCTGGCTGAAAATTTATTTTGTGTTTTCCTTAGTGTTCTGTAAGCCTTAGTGTTGTAAAACTTGTTTTTTTCTGATTCTATATAAGCCCAGTGTTCATGCTAAGCTGCTCTCCACCCAGTGGCAGTTAGCAATGCCCTGTATAGAAGCAAATGCTTCCAAGTTAAAATTTCTCTTTTAATAACTATCTCTGCAACCTTTCCCAGGCCCCCCTACTGCTTTAGGGTCATCTGAATTGCTCACAGAGCAGCATTGTTGGATAGTTGCAGTTCACACTGAGTACAGCACCTATTTTTCGTCCTTGTGCTATTGCCCCATTCCTGTTAAATCTACCAACTCTTCTTCCTGGTTAAACCCACAGTAAAAAAACTAAAGCCATGGGTAAGCACTTTCCTGTTATCTCTGTGGCCAGCCTTGTGGACATGGGCATCCTGAGGCAATGTAGCTACTGTCTCATGTACACCAACAAGTCCTGAAACAAACACAGTATGTGAGAAATGTAGTTACATTGTGAAAATTGAGCCACATCTCTCTCATATTGACAAATCAAATGACAAACAGGTCACCAGCATATGCACATCATTTCTCTCACTAAATAAGGTCTCAGTACATATTCCCACATATGCGGAAGTACTCAAAAGGAACTTAGTAAACTTCAGAGGCCTCCCATATGTTGCCCTCAAAAATCACTTGCAAACAAAACTAAGTCAGCATCAACCACTATACATAAAAATTCACATCAGTGTGTCCACAAACAAGTACTGAAGGTGAAACACCATACTTTCAAACAGCTTGGTCATAGACTGCATCATGAGACACAGAGATTCCCCATTCACCAGAATGGATAAAGAGAGGGTTGCAGTCCGTTGCCTGTCAGGGCCAGGATTCACCAGATCATGCAGGCACTCAGGTCACTCAGCCACAAGTACCAGTATGATTCACTCATAGTACACATGGGTGTGAATGACCTGAGTCATACCTCCCTGGAGTATATGAAGAGGGACATGATGGACCTCCCTGAATATGTGTGGCAGGTGGTATGAGCCTTCATTGAGCAGCATTCTACGCTCACCCAGAATGATATCACAATACAGACAGAAAATGACTGATTTCAATAATTGGCTTAACTACTTGTGTTACTCCAAGGGTATCCAGTATTTGTCAGCCTGGGACAACATGAGTCACAGACCACATTGCTTTTCCAGAAATGGTCTGCACCTGTCATAATTAGGCTTTCGAATACTGGCCAAAGAATTAGCCACTCCTTATAGTGTCTTTTTTTTGTCAGTGCCAAACCAACAGACCTACCAATGTTACACATTTTTCTACCGCCAAGCTGAAGGTTTTACTGCTCACTGCTAGGATACTTTACAAGAAACTGCACTCCTGGAAGTTCTCCTCACCCTGAAGAATGCTGATGTCTGTGCAGTCACAGAGACATGGTTCAAAGTTACAGAAAGCACCCCAGCAGTTCAAGGCTACAATGCCTATCAAACATTCAGACCACCCTCTGAAAAGACAAAAATGAAATGAGTAGGTGTTTCCATTTGCATAAAAAACAATTACACCGCAAGATTGGTCAAGCAGGATGACTCGCTTGAGCTACTCCATGTCCAGCTGACCACAGGCAAAATCCCCCACCATATCATTGCTATCTACAGGCCCCAGCCATAAATACTGAAAACCACTCTGCATATCTGAAGTTACTAGAATCAGTTACCATTCAGCCCAACACACTACTCATGGGCAATTTTTAGCTACCCCTCCATAAACTGGGAAACGTACATGACCACTAACATGCAGGCTGATAGATGGACTTTGTCAATGCAAATACTCTGAAACAGCTGGTCTACACTCCCACTAGGGGCTCAGATATCCTAGACATAGCAGTCACATACATGAGGAAGCATTGCAACCCCCCAGAGAAATGTTCTAATTGGTAAGATTGGATCATAAGTCTGTCTCCTTTGAAATAAATCTAACGGTAGAACTTCCATCAAATTGATAGCATAGGTAATTGTAATGCTCCCCGTGACACCATAAACCTGAGCGCCTTTGCAGAAGTATACATAAATGCGCTGTACAACAACTTAATCAACTACATAGGAACTGCAGTTCCTGACTGAAAAAACAGGTCTAGATGGAAAAACAAGTCACCCTGGTGGACCCCTGGCATAAGTAGATTGTATAACAGAAGGAAGAAATCTCTGTCTAGAAGCAAGTGGGAGGGTGCACAGCAGAGAAGAAAATCCCTTATTAGTCTCAACAGGCAAATTAGGGAACTAATCAAGCCCTCATTACCTAAATATGAGACTAAAATAGCCTCACAAACAAAGGATAACCACAAACCATTTTTTTAGTTATTTTCAAAATCTTAAAGGATCACTCAACAATGTGCTGAGTTGGCTGTAGATGGCACTACCTATACGCAGCCAGAAGAAATAGCAAACCTGCTGGCCAATAAATAACCCCTAATATTCCTTTGCCTGTTATCACAAAAGAACAGGTCATCCCTGCACTCTCTAAAGCTAAAAGCATGGCATCAAATGGGCCCTGATGGAATCCCAGAGTACCTAATAGATAGCTTGAAAAATGGAACTACTCTGATCTCTATTTAACCACAGTCTCCAAACAGGCTTTGACCCAGTAAAGTTGGGGACAGCAACAGTCATCTCTCTACACAAGGGGCGGGGACCATTAATGGACCCAGGAAACTACCAACTTGCAAGTCCGACTAGCCTCATATGCAAGGCTATGGAAAGAATAATCCTGGACATGATTAATAATGACATAGGAAATCTCCAGTCTCTAGACCCAACCCGGTTTGGGTTTTTCAATTGCAGGTCCTGCCTTGTCAATCTGCTGGACGACTTTTAGAAGGTCACCAAAGCCATGGATGAAGGTAAGACCACATACCTTGCCCTGATCAAGGCATTTGATACAAGACCCAATTCAGGAATTATAGATAAACTCTCAAAATTGGGCATAAGCCTCTACATCACAAGATGGATAGCAAAATGGACCAGGGATAGGACCCATGTTGTTAAAGAAGGAGAATTCACATCCAGCAAGAGGCCAGTCACCAGTGGAGTACAATAGGATTCAGTGCTGGGCCACCTTCTGTTTGGGGCATACTTCTCAGATGTCAAGACAAATTTAGATGGCCTTTGGCTGGTCAAGTTTGCTGTTGACTGCAAGTCGGAGGAAATCATTGACTCCCAAAACCATGTTGATATCCTTCAGAAAGGACTGACGCAGACTAATGGTTAGTGTGACAGCCATGGCCTCAAACTAAATGTGGAGAAATGCATATTATACAACAACCCCCCCCCATTAAATATTCAAAAACGTGCACGCTGATTGGTCAGCCTGCACGTTGTAAATCAGAGTTATAGTAATGGAAAAAGGTCCGGTCGCCGGGACTTTTTCTATTACTATAACTCTTTTTTTTTACAGCAACGGAGAACGTAAGATCTCCATTGCTTCACATTGTCTCGCTATGTTCACCCTCGAGGGCTTCACCCTCGTGACCAAACCACACCAACCATAGGTAAATCCAGCATTACCCACACCCAGGCATGGGTTATTGCTATAATAATACCCCTGAAAACTGCAACATTGATAGCACCCCCCAAGAGTGGACTAATGTTGCCCCCTTTCCATCGTGCCATTTCCTGATCAGCATGCCATCACTCCTGAGTGATCTGACCATGCCCCTTCTACTTTAAGCTTACTCTAAGCATAACAAGGACTTCACTTGGAGAGGTTTTGTATTCACCAGCAGGTGTGTCTGCCTGCACCTGAAACTGTTGTGGTACTTAGCAGCCTTGTAAGGTGTTGCTGTTAATAAAATATTTTTTTTTTTTGCAGACTTGTTAAATGATTTGGATTTGTGAAATACAAAAAAAGTCTGAAAAAAAAAAAAACAGTTGCAATTTGGGACAAATCAGTTTTCTATGCTGATATTACTTTGTTCGGACAGAATGTCTAAAAAAATGGAAAAAAAAATTTTTCCAGTCTGTCACAGGCAAATCATTAGTAATAGCACTTCATATTACAGTAATAACTCCAAAAAATGGCTCACTTACTGTCAGTAACGACCCCTTAAGTCAAACAGGCAGAATATGTAGAAAAAAATGTTATTGCCAAAAGACACAGTGAATAAGACAGCGTAAACTCAAAAAA
This sequence comes from Protopterus annectens, assembly GCF_019279795.1. Taxonomy (NCBI): domain Eukaryota; kingdom Metazoa; phylum Chordata; order Ceratodontiformes; family Protopteridae; genus Protopterus; species Protopterus annectens. The sequence continues at coordinate 1,602,513,845 of NC_056741.1, read as the reverse complement.
AAAAAATAAACACTGATACAGCAGTCACCTGTTAAGCACATTCATCCCCAAACATTGAGAATTCTTCAGAACCATTAATTTGTAGCCAGTTATAATTTAAATAACACTAAATAGGTCATTTGATGATGAAATTTATATCAAATTAAGAAAATAAACCCATCAACTATAAATTCTTAAGTAAAACACTCAGATTGAACACACGTAAAAACTATTACATTACAGAAATAAAAACCTTTTGATGATAATTATGCACTTTTAGACCCATCAAAAAAGCTACAGAAACAGTTGAACGTTGTGAACGTATTAAATCTTTGGCAGTTAAAGACACTAATGGCTATTAGGTGAATAAGATTTACCCTTAAGGTCCGGCCATCCTCAGACAAGAGAGGCTCAAGAAGTAAACTATTTTTATTTCTTAAAAGTAAACATTTCTAAATTCTAACTTTTCATTTAATTAAAATTACAAATGTAATTTGCTTGCAACTCAGTCAGCTCAATTCGACAAATCTTTATGTAGTGGTTAGCACTGAAAGTTGTTTGAGCTTGTGTACAAACAGTATAACTTTCCCAAGAGCGCCAAGACACTACACACACAGCCTGACTCCAAGACTCATTGCCTTCCTGCCTAATAACCACAATTGAAGACAGACTGTGTTGCTTGCTCTCATTGTCAACTTGTCACAGTCCATAAAATAGTGGTAGACTATATTGTGGTGCTGCTTATATATGCATCTCACTTGAATGATGTCCGCAATTCTCAGCTTCAGTCTCCGAATATGCTGATTGGTTATCATCAGCTTGCAGTGCCAAGCCAAGGTTAACCAATCAGCTTTAAGTAAAGTTGGGACCAACACAGAATTCATACAATTCCTGATTTACAAAGTGAAATTCAGACAACCAGACAGAACACTTTTTTCCAGACAATCCAGAAAATAATGGTCAGGTGGCCACCTTAGAGTGGACCCGATGGTATACTCAGATAGTAATCTGAACTTTGACCACTGCATGTCCATGGTGGTGAGGAAATCCTTTTATGTGGCTCAGCTTATAAGTAAGAGCATGGCATCCCAATCTAAAGATGTCATTGTACCACTGTACTTGGCCTTCATCAGATCAATAATCAATGCACCCTTTGCTTTGTACCTCGCCAAGTACCTACAGCAGTTCAAAAGCCCTCAGTTTTTATTGGTTATGGAAATTCATTCATTGAGATCTGAAGAAGGGTTTGCTACCCAAAAACACTTATCTTCTTTACTTATGAATTAAAGGTTTTTATATTTTATGCAGTGGTGATTTTATATTTGAAGCTGTGGTGGTATATATATATATATATATATATATATATATATATATATATATATATATATATATATATATATATGTGTATATATATGTCTGTGTGTTTGTGTGTGTGTATATGGCTCTACTTCAGTTCATTGAAAATGTGTTTTCAAAGAACAGAACTACGAACCCACTTCACTGAATGTGCACTTAACCGAAAGTGCACTTTTGTGAACACTGGTTCACCAAACTGGAAAACAATAACAGAAAAACCCTGCAAACACACTTTTCCGGTTCACCAAAGCATGGTACAAAGGGAATAAGGAAATATACTTGTTTCTGTAGTTCAGTCTCAGAGTTAATATATATAAAGTGTGTTTGCAAGGTTTTTCTGCTTTTGTTTTCGGTGAATTGGTGTTCACAAAAGTGTACTTTCAGTTTTGATGAACAGAAGTAGACCCATATATATAAATATATATATATATATATATATATATATATATATATATATATATATATATATATGTGTGTGTGTGTGTGTGTGTGTGTGTGTGTGTCCAGTCAGCCCATTTTTTTCCCATTACTAGGTTGAGGGTGGGCTAGTATGGGTCATCATTCAGACCATCATCAGTGGCAGTTCTAGAGATTTTTTTAAAATAAGCTGAATGATCTCTGCAAATATCTGCTGTTGGAGCTGAAGCAGTGGTAGGGGGGCATGCCATAAGCTGCACATGCTGGTCATGCCATACTTCAACAGGTTCATAGATTTATGGGTAGTTACTATGCTAACAATCCTAGGGGGCTTTTTTTAACACCAAACATGGTTCCCAAATGGGGTCTATATTAGATTTTCAAAAATTTCATGGAGCGAATCACTATAGGTCGACACCTAGTGATCGATCTACGAAATAATCGAAAATCTAAAAAAAAAAAAAAAAACACACACACACATAAAGTCAAGGGTGTAGGTAAGGGGGCAAGCCCCCCAGCACCCCCACACACCCCCGCTACTTAAATATACCAACTCCAAGATTGCAGTTCAGTGCAATACAGTGCAGAAATGGAAGATTTCCATTTCCTACACTGTAGAGTGATCTCAGAGTTGGTATATTTAAGCAGGGGGGGCTTGCCTCCCTGCCTACACCCTTTACTTTATGTTTCTTTGTTTTAATTTTTTTTTTTTTAGATTTTCGATTATTTCTTAGATTGATCACTAGGTGTCGACCTATAGCGATTCGCTCTACGAAATTTTTATAAAATCTAATATAGACCCTCCAAAATGTACTTGGCAAGTTTCAACACCCTGGAGTTATTTTAAAGTGTGTATGTAGGCTTGGGCATTGGTGGTCAGGAATTTACCCAAGGAATGTTGCCAGCAAGCTGCCCTTCACTTAAGTACAGAAAGTGGCTTCCCTAGTGATTACCTCAGAAACTGCACTTCTCTATGTTATCTGAGAGCATGCCACCCTCCCCTCTCCCCAGGAGAGATGAGTGGGACACATCTTTGATTCTTCCTCCATGCCTCCCTGGTTTCTCCATTGCCTGAGCCATTTAATCCCAGTTACCTGGTCACAGTAAGGGCTCCATCTCTATGCTCCAATGAACGAGGCTAGTTCATTTTTTTCCCGTTTTGAAATAGCCTTCCATTCCTTTAAATCTATTTTCAAGTCCGGTAATATGATGCATTATAGATGAGCGATACCAAATGAAAAATGACATAGTATAAAAAAAATAACAACAAGCAAGTAATGTTTTGTGGATGTAAATCAAATTTAAATTTCTACTGCCTCAACACTACTGCCTTCATAGGAATAATGGATGCCAGAGGAGCACAGCCTGACAGTTCTTGTTTTCTGTAAGAAATAAACACAACGTTTATACAGAGGCCATGTTCCTGGTCTATAGGATTGTGATTTTAACACGAATGCACAGTACATAATGAATGTGTAATTCAAAGACGTATGTAGCACTATAGCTAGATTAAGGTGGCTGCAACAAATATCAGCTGTTTTACTGAATATGCTGCAGTAAAGGGGTATAGCAAATATAAATAAGGTATGTGTTCTTCCCCAAAGCTGCACACTAGAATCAAAACAGCGTGATGGAGAAATTCAGAAAGAAACAACACTATACTGTTTCAAAATAGAGCAATTAGGAGTAAGTGTGGTACAGCAGCAGTGGGTCTTTTATCACCACAGCATCTAAGTACAGTGAGAGAGTGAATGCATCTGTTTCTCTAGAGACATTGTAACTTCATCAAGTTCTGTGTGTAGGGGGCATGACTGTGATTGTATAAGGTTTTATGTGTACATGGGGGGGATGAGTGCGATCCTGTCAGGATGTGTCTTTGTGTAGGGGACTGAGTGCTGCATTATATCAGGTTTTATGTGTATGTGTGGGGTGTAGAGCAATGCATTGTGCATGTATATACCTTTAAGAAGCTATCCAAGGGCTTCCACAAGTGTATAAATACTGTGCACGTGCGAGCCTGACTACCATTTTGTAGTTAGCTGTTGAGATGTAAGCATGTATGTATGTAAGCTCTATCTGTTAACCAGTTTGTTCATACTTTATGACGCTGCTATCCATCGTTATGAGTTTCTATGTATTAAAGCATCTAAACGGAATACCTCGCCTGCTTGTCATCTATGTTACAGAAGGACGAGCGACATGGTGTCAGAAGGTGCATGTCTAAAGGGCATGACGTTAGAGGTGGCATGGATAAATTAACTTAAGGTACTTGCTTGGAACTGGTGGAATATACAGGAATGAATCATCCCTACAATGTGCGAACTTCACAAAATATGTCAGAAATGAATTTCAGATATTAAAACTTTCTCAGCACTATTTCTTATTTGCAAAATATGAAACAAGGCATACAGAGCACTCTAAATGATATTCGCATAAGCCAATATGTAATAGATTGATAAAAATGTTCGAATTACTATGGAAAATGTTTGAAATAAAGTCCAAATTGCATAAAATGAATAAAATAAGGGGAAACGACCACATTTTCGCAAAGCATATACTTTTCATATTAAGCAAAGATATCTGAGTTATTAGAAGTGTATAAAGTGTGTGCATGTTTGTCTAGTCTTACAGTAAAGCTATTTCACAAAGTACAGCCATTACAGGGCATATTTTGCAGAATACAGCCATTACAGAGCATATTTCGCAAAGTACAGTATTTCAAAGAGTTTATTGTGCATTTGAATGTTATTACAAGTTCACAGAAGTGTTTGTACATAATTACAAGAGCCATATTTTCATGTGTTTGTACATACTTTGTGGGCATGGCAGATGGATTTTGAAAACCCAGTGCACTTGTGTTTGACAGTAATATTGCTGAGTACTGGAGATTGTTTGAGCAAGAGTATATTTTCATTCAGGCTGCATTTTACGATAAGGATGATTGTACAAAGACATTTATTCTGCTTAATTTAGTTGGGATAGAAGCCATTGAAAGGAAATGTTCATTTTTGTATGCTTCTGCTATCTATAGAGTAGAAGGAGAAAACCATCTTATTGTTGTACTGGCTGAGTCAAGGGAGTACCAAGAGTGCTTAAAACGTAAATTTGGAGAAATGTGAAACCCCCAGACACATGTTACAATGGAAGGGCATGTATGTTATACAAGGGATCATAGGCCTGGTGAAATTTTGAAGCATATATACCTGACCTGAGAAATAAGGCTAAAATGTGCAGATTTGGTGATTTAACAGATGAGATGATAAAGGACAGACTTGTGTGTGGTATAAAAGATGATGCTGTAAGAAGGATTTTGCTTTCTGACAGTGATTTAACTTTGAATAAGGCCATTGAGATTTGCCAGCTACACAAGCTCACAGGAAGGCACACAAATATGCTTGCAAATGAGAATAGCTGTAGAAGGTACAGTGATAAAGCTCATATTGATAGCATGCAGCATATGTTTAAAAGAAACAGGCCTAATCACGTGGCAGCAACTATATCCCCTGCAGCACTAACTGATAAACCCCAGAACTTCCCAACAAATTCCAAAGTTCTGACAGTCTCAGCGAAGGATAAGAGTGATTAAGCAAACTCAAAGCATGGGCCTCAACCTAGTTTCATTGCCAACTGTCATAATTGTGGTGGAAGTCATGAATCTAAAAGGGAAAAATGTTTAGCATTTGGTCAATAATGCCACAAATGCAATAAATGGAATCATTTCAAAAGATTTTGTAAATCAAAATGCCCACATTCTTGTATTAAAAGGGAGAATTTTTAAGAAATTAGTTGATCAATTAGAAAGCTATGACATAGGGTCGCAGACTATTCTTTATGTTAATGGTGTGTCAGTGCTTCATGAAACAGTCAATGCAGTAGATTTAAGGACAAAGAATGAAATATTTTGTACTGTTCAGATAAATGGCAAACCCATAGAGCTTAAAGTTGACACAGGTTGTAATTGCAATGGTATGTCATCAGAAACATTTTCTAAAGTGTGTCATGGTGAAAGGCTTGATTTGGCAAGGTGTGAAAAGCTTGTTGCTTATGGAGGTGAAGAAATTCAGACTAAAGATTTTCAAACTCCATTCCCTACCAAGCCTGTCCTGTTCCACATAAGCTGCTAGCATCGCCTGAGCTTGCTACGTCCTGCCCTCCCATCTCCCAAGGCATTTCTCCCTCTCACCACCTGCAACTATTCAACCCATGACAACCAAATAAAACCAAAAAAGGTTCCCATTAAAGAAGGATAAGAAACCTGCTACTGCCTAAAGTTATACCAGTCTTGCTATGTCCTGCCCTCCCATCTCCCAAGGTGTTTCTCCCTCTCACCAGCTGGAACTATTCACCCCATGACAACCAAATAAAACCAAAAAGGGTTCCTATTAAAGAAGGATAAGAAACCTGCTGCTGCCTAAAGTTATACTAGTCTTGCTGTGTTCTTCCCTCCCATCTCCCAAGGTGTTTCTCCCTCTCACCACCTGGAACTATTCAACTCATTTCAACCAAATAAAACCCAAAGAGGTTCCTATTAAAGAAGGATAAGAAACCTGCTGCTGCCTAAAGTTATACCAGTATTGCTACGTTCTGTCCTCCCATCTCCCAAGGCATTTCTCCCTTTCACCACCTGGGACTATTCAACCTGTGACAACCAAATAAAATCAAAAAGGGTTCCTATTAAAGAAGGGTAAGAAACCTGCTGCTGCCTAAAGTTATACCAGTGTACGTGCTTCAACTATTGTTTGTCTTTTTCTCTGGTTACATAGTCTGCCTATTGTTGTGCCCCTCCGTGCATTGCTAGCAGCCTGCTCTCATTCCCCATATTCTCCCTCTTCTCTCTTCAGCTGCAATTACCTAGGTCTGCCACTAAGTGGCAGTGCAAACCCTTCTTTCCCTAACCATAACCTCAAGTGCTCTAGGTTTGAGTTAGGCTTTCCGCTCTGTACTTAGTGTTTAGCATCACTCTGTAGCTCACTCTTTGCATTGGTTACAGTCCACATTTACCCCAAAAACAATTGTATCCCAGCTTTCTCTTACCCGTGCTGCCTTATTTCCTTACTGCTTAACTTCCAATTCCACTGATTGTTCCTGTAGCCTTCCTCTTCTCTCGGCTCTTCCTGCTCCGTTCACGCTGTGGGCTCACTCCGCTCCCCTACCCTGCCCCCAATTCCCACCCGCCCCAGCACATCTACCTTTATAGCTCTCTAACCACTCCCACATAAAACCTGCCTATCAAATGAGGTCCCTCCCCCCTCCACTGCCTATCACTATCCTCAGTCTGTTGTCTTACACCCACCCACTGCCCACTGCTTTACTCATCCTCCACCCAGCAACATCCCTGGCTATATATCCTCACACAAACCATTGTAACTATACCTCTCTTATTTATTAACCATCTCTCTTCCCACATATCCCTCTCACTTAACTTGCATCTAACACCTATCATACAAACAAAAGCTGCTTATGCTCTACTGTCCTTATTTCAAAGCCTCATCCTCTTCTACCTACTCTACCACACTATTCTCCCACAGTTTCAGTACTCGCCTCCCTTTCACACAACCACAATATATGTTAAAAAAGACTCTCCCTCTACAACCCAAGCCTCTTCCCACCTCTGCAAACATAATGTATCTTTTCTATTTCAAAGGAAGCTCTTCCTTCCTCCTAGTAAACCACTTCCCATACCCACCAAGCTAACCTCATTAGGTTCCAATACCCACACCTATAACCCATTAGAACATAGATACCTATGTTTGTTCATATTTTATGACGCTGCTATCCATCATTATGAGTTTCTATGTATTAAAGCATCTAAACGGAATACCTTGCCTGCTTGTCATCTATGTTACAGAAGGACGAGCGACATGGTGTCAGAAGGTGCATGTCTAAAGGGCATGACGTTAGAGGTGGCATGGATAAATTAACTTAAGGTACTTGCTTGGAACTGGTGGAATATACAGGAATGAATCATCCCTAAAATGTGCGAACTTCACAAAATATGTCAGAAATGAATTTCAGATATTAAAACTTGCTCAGTACTATTTCTTATTCGCAAAATATGAAACAAGGCATACAGAGCACTCTAAATGATATTTGCATAAGCAGATATGTATTAGATTGATAAAAATGTTCGAATTACTATGGAAAATGTTTGAAATAAAGTCCAAATTGCATAAAATGAATAAAATAAGGGGAAACGACCGCATTTTCGCAAAGCATATACTTTTCATATTAAGCAAAGATATATGAGTTATTAGAAGTGTATAAAGTGTGTGCATGTTTGTCTAGTCTTACAGTAAAGCTATTTCACAAAGTACAGCCATTACAGGGCATATTTTGCAGAATACAGCCATTACAGAGCATATTTCGCAAAGTACAGTATTTCAAAGAGTTTATTGTGCATTTGAATGTTATTACAAGCTCACAGAAGTGTTTGTACATAATTACAAGAGCCATATTTTCATGTGTTTGTACATACTTTGTGGGCATGGCAGATGGATTTTGAAAACCCAGTGCACTTGTGTTTGACAGTAATATTGCTGAGAACTGGAGATTGTTTGAGCAAGAGTATATTTTCATTCAGGCTGCATTTTATGATAAGGATGATTGTACAAAGACATTTATTCTGCTTAATTTAGTTGGGATAGAAGCCATTGAAAGGGAACATTCATTTTTGTATGCTTCTACTATCTATAGAGTAGAAGGAGAAAACCATCTTATTGTTGTACTGGCTGAGTCAAGGGAGTACCAAGAGTGCTTAAAATGTAAATTTAGAGAAATGTGTAACCCCCAGACACATGTTACAATGGAAGGGCATGTATGTTATACATGGGATCATAACCTTGGTGAAATTTTGCAGCATATATACCTGACCTGAGAAATAAGGCTAAAATGTGCAGATTTGGTGATTTAACAGATGAGATGATAAAGGACAGACTTGTGTGTGGTATAAAAGATGATGCTGTAAGAGGGATTTTGCTTTGTGACAGTGATTTAACTTTGAATAAGGCCATTGAGATTTGTCAGCTATACAAGCGCACAGAAAGGCACACAAATATGCTTGCAAATGAGAATAGCTGTAGAAGGTACAGTGATAAAGCTCATATTGATAGCATGCAGCATATGTTTAAAAGAAACAGGCCTAATCACATGGCAGCAACTATTTCCCCTGCAGCACTAACTGATAAACCCCAGAACTTCCCAGCAAATTCCACAGTTCTGACAGTCTCAGCAAAGCATAAGAGTGAGTAAGCAAACTCAAAGCATGGGCCTCAACCTAGTTTCATTGCCAACTGTCATAATTGTGGTGGAAGTCATGAATCTAAAAGGGAAAAATGTTTAGCATTCGGTCAATAATGCCACAAATGCAATAAATGGAATCATTTCAAAAGATTTTGTAAATCAAAATGCCCACATTCTTGTATTAAAAGGGAAAATTTTTAAGAAATGAGTTGATCAATTAGAAAGCTATGACATAGGGTCGCAGACTATTCTTTATGTTAATGGTGTGTCAGTGCTTCATGAAACAGTCAATGCAGTAGATTTAAGGACAAAGAATGAAATATTTTGTACTGTTCAGATAAATGGCAAACCCATAGAGCTTAAAGTTGACACAGGTTGTAATTGCAATGGTATGTCATCAGAAACATTTTCTAAAGTGTGTCATGGTGAAAGGCTTGATTTGGCAAGGTGTGCAAAGCTTGTTGCTTATGGAGGTGAAGAAATTCAGACTAAAGATTTTCAAACTCCATTCCCTACCAAGCCTGTCCTGTTCCACCGCAAGCTGCTAGCATCGCCTGAGCTTGCTACGTCCTGCCCTCCCATCTCCCAAGGCATTTCTCCCTCTCACCACCTGCAACTATTCAACCCGTGACAACCAAATAAAACCAAAAAAGGTTCCCAATAAAGAAGGATAAGAAACCTGCTACTGCCTAAAGTTATACCAGTCTTGCAATGTCCTGCCCTCCCATCTCCCAAGGTGTTTCTCCCTCTCACCAGCTGGAACTATTCACCCCATGACAACCAAATAAAACCAAAAAGGGTTCCTATTAAAGAAGGATAAGAAACCTGCTGCTGCCTAAAGTTATACTAGTCTTGCTGTGTTCTGCCCTCCCATCTCCCAAGGTGTTTCTCCCTCTCACCACCTGGAACTATTCAACTCATATCAACCAAATAAAACCAAAAAAGGTTCATATTAAAGAAGGATAAGAAACCTGCTGCTGCCTAAAGTTATACCAGTATTGCTACGTCCTGCCCTCCCATCTCCCAAGGCATTTCTCCCTTTCACCACCTGGGACTATTCAACCTGTGACAACCAAATAAAATCAAAAAGGGTTCCTATTAAAGAAGGGTAAGAAACCTGCTGCTGCCTAAAGTTATACCAGTGTACGTGCTTCAACTATTGTTTGTCTTTTTCTCTGGTTACATAGTCTGCCTATTGTTGTGCCCCTCTGTGCATTGCTAGCAGCCTGCCCTCATTCCCCATACTCTCCCTCTTCTCTCTTCAGCTGTAATTACCTAGGTCTGCCACTAGGTGGTAGTGCAAAACCTTCTTTCCCTAACCATAACCTCAAGTGCTCTAGGTTTGAGTTAGGCTTTCCGCTCTGTACTTAGTGTTTAGCATCACTCTGTAGCTCACTCTTTGCATTGGTTACAGTCCACATTTACCCCAAAAACAATTGTATCCCAGCTTTCTCTTACCCGTGCTGTCTTATTTCCTTACTGCTTAACTTCCAATTCCACTGATTGTTCCTGTAGCCTTCCTCTTCTCTCGGCTCTTCCTGCTCCGTTCACGTTGCGGGCTCACTCCGCTCCCCTACCCTGCCCCCAATTCCCACCCGCCCCAGCACATCTACCTTTATAGCTCTCTAACCACTCCCACATAAAACCTGCCTATCAAATGAGGTCCCTCCCCCCTCCACTGCCTATCACTATCCTCAGTCTGTTGTCTTACACCCACCCACTGCCCACTGCTTTACTCATCCTCCACCCAGCAACATTCCTGGCTATATATCCTCACACAAACCATTGTAACTATACCTCTCTTATTTATTAACCGTCTCTCTTCCCACATATCCCTCTCACTTAACTCGCATCTAACACCTATCATGCAAACAAAAGCTGCTTATGCTCTAATATCCTTATTTCAAAGCCTCATCCTCTTCTACCTACTCTACCACACTATTCTCCCACAGTTTCAGTACTCGCCTCCCTTTCACACAACCACAATATATGTTAAAAAAGACTCTCCCTCTACAACCCAAGCCTCTTCCCACCTCTGCAAACATAATGTATCTTTTCTATTTCAAAGGAAGCTCTTCCTTCCTCCTAATAAACCACTTCCCATACCCACCAAGCTAACCTCATTAGGTTCCAATACCCACACCTATAACCCATTAGAACATAGATACCTATCCATTCTCTACTCCAAATTAGTCGCCCTCCTCCTCTGCTCTGGAGACATGCACCATAACCCAGGGCCTTCACACAACTCCACATCCAAACCAAACTCACATAGTTCTCCCCTCCCTCACACATCTCTTCTCCTTCCTACACTTAATGCCAGGAGCCTTTGTAATAAAATACCCACCTTTCATGCCTGGATCTCCCGCAACAAACCTGATATTCTCTCTATCACAGAAACCTGGCTAAAACCACACATAAAAGATACAGAAATAATGCCCCCTAACTATAAACTCATAAGAAGTGACAGATCCCAAAAGAAAGGTGGAGGAGTAGCCTTACTTTTCTCCTCCTCCTTAACAGTGACACCCTATACTATGCCCATACCCTCATCTGACACTGCCGAGCTAACCCTCGCCCTTCTCAAAGTAAACAACAATAAAACTTTATGCATTGCCACCCTGTACATACCACCTGGTAACAATATCCCTATTCTGGAAGATACTTCCAACATAAACAATGAGACAATAATCTTAGGCAATGTCAACATTAACTGGTCTTCCATTGACTCATCTACCTCTTCTCAAAGCATCAACCTATATCAATTCACTCAGCTAATCAAAACCCCTACTAGACCCAATAAAGATTACACCACAAGTAGCATCCTTGACTGGATACTAGTCTCCCACCCAAACCGAATTTCTGATAGTGGTACTCTCCTTGACTCCCTTAGTAACCATCTCCCTGCCTACATACGCCATTCCCCTTCCCCCCTCCTCCTTCAGCACAAACACATTACTACCCACAACATGCAAAACTTCAATCCCCTACTCTTCTGTAATGCCTTACAAAAGATAGACTGGAACCCTCTAAGGTCCCTTCCTTTAGACGCCACTGTCTCACTCTTCAATAGAATTTTCACTGATCTACTTAACCACTTTGCCCCCTGTAGAACCAAAAGACTCAGATCCAAAACAGCTCCCTGGCTAACTAAAGACATAAAACTACTTATGCATCTCTGAGACAAAACCTGGAAATACTATCAAAAATGCAAAACTCCCAACTCTCTTGCCGAATACAAGCAACTGCAAACTAAAAAAACAAATAGCCACTGACCATAAATCCTACTATCTTAAACTTCAAAATAATCATAAAACCAACCCCAAAGAGTTTTGGAGTAGCATTGCATCAATACTTTCTCTAGATAAAAAAGAGAACCCTTGCCCTGACCCAGATGCATCTGACCTCCACCTAGCTATCCAATTCAACTCCTTTTTCATTGACTCCATAGACAAACTCATCTTCTCTTTCCTGACAACATCCACCCCAACATAACTGAAACCAAAAATTCAACCCCCAATAATTCTGAGTCCTCCCCATTTACTCTCAAATCCATTCCTACTCACACTATAAAAAAGCTCTTACTAAAGTTAAAACCTTGTTCGAATGCCCCAGATGACATTCCATCCAACTTTCTAAAACAAGCCGCTGATGGTATAGCCCTTCCCATCAGCATCCTAATCAATCACTCCATCCATGAGTCCTATGTACCACACCTCTGGAAAAAAGCTTTCATCATCCCCCTCCACAAAGGAGGTAACAACTGTTCTATCTCCAACTTTCACCCTATTGCTGTCTTATCCCCTGTCTCTAAGATACTCGAAAAATGTATTCACCTGCAACTTTTACCCTACCTGCCAGACAACCAACTACTGACTCCTACACAACATGGGTTTAGACCAGGACATAGCACCACCACTGCCCTCCTTTCCTTCATCGAAATCATCAACTCTGCTCACACCTCTGGTAACATAGTTTCTACCCTCCTCTTCAACTTATCCAAGGCTTTCGACACTGTCTCTCATGAGCTTCTGCTTTCTAGACTCTCACATCTTAATCTCTCCTCCTCTTCTATCAAATGGTTCACCAGCTATCTTTCAGCCAGGAAACAAGCTGTAAAATGGATCTACTGTACTTCCTCTTTCCTTCACACCCCAACAGGTGTACCTCAAGTCTCTATATTGGGTCCCTTACTATTTAACATTTTTATCAATGATTTCCACCAAAAGATCCCCAATGCTAAACTGGTACAATACGCAGACAACTCAACTATCTTCTGCTCTGCCAAAACTCTTCCCATATTAATAAACCTTACTCAAGAGCCCTTCTCCTCCACTGAGTCCTGGATGCTTGACAATCATCTAGCCCTAAATGCCTCCAAATCCAAAATAATGATCGTTACCCCTTCTAGACAGACTGCTGTTGACAAAGCATCCGTCTAAACAAAACATCTATTGAAATAGTTCCCCATACAAAACTTCTGGGCATTATTATCGATGACCAGCTAAAGTTTGACATCCACCTACAAACCAATATAAAAAAAAAAAACTCATCAAAAACTTGGAATGCTTTATCGACACAAACGCTACCTTTCTCTGTCTTCTAGACAACTCCTATCTACCACCTACCTCCTACCCTCCTTTTTGTATGGAGCTCCACTACTCACTAATCTCCAATCAATCCTGAAATCTAAACTTTCCTCATGCTATAATAAAATTTCCAAGTTTGCCACAGGATCCAAATCCTGCACTCATCATTGTAACTCCCTCCATGCTCTAAACTGGTTGGAACTCCCAGGCTACCTAAATTTCATTCAACTAACAGCAGCACACAAGATGATTTTTAAACCCTCTAGCTGTCCATCACTCTCCTCTTCCTTAAAACTTCACCAGCCACACAGAACACTTAGATCCACAAATCAGAACGTCTTGGAACTTTACAAGCCTTTACACTCACCAGGGCAGCTACTACTATCATTCTCCCTTGCTAGATTATGGAACTCTCTTCCCCCTCACATTAGAACCACCCAGAATCTCCCTTCCTTTAAAACTTTACTCCACTCTCACCTCTCCTCTCTCTGGGAGTGCTTCTGTACCCATCCTACCTGAATCCTGATACCTATCTCTATTTTATCCTACTCACAACTCTGCCACTGCTTAAATTCATTTGTCTAAAATTATGTTGTACTAAATTAATATGAATTTGTTGTTTTTTGTAAATATCTTATAAGTGGTTGACTTAGCTCATATATTTCAATGTTTTTACAATATTGTCTTTCTGTATATTGAATGTTAAATTGTTGCTCTTATATGCTGTACTAATTAATATATTTTAATATTGTCTTTCTGTCTGGAGCTTTTCTCTTTGGGCCTCCATTGAAAATGGGCTACCTTGGCCCAATGGACTTTCCCGGTTAACAAATTAAAATAAATAATAAATAAAATAAATAAAGACTCAGTAGTGCTTTCATGTTACTTCTAGCAAAGCAGAAGTTATAAATTATTTTATGTGGTCAAGAGGCATGTCCAGTCATTATTAGGGCTCAGAGACAGTTTGAAAATGGGACCGCTTTCATTTAATAAGGAAGTCCACCAAGTCATCTTAAAAGACCAGTACTCTAATTTTGCTCAGCACATTTTTTCTACCTATCCTGATCTTTTTAAAGACAAGCTAGACAGACTTCAAGTTATGTACACCATGAAGTTAGACCCAGAGGTCAGTCCAGTTATCAGGCCAGCTGGAAAAGTTCCAATAGTCATGCAGGACAGAGTCAAAGCCAAGCTAGATAAAATAGTGCGACAAGGTGTGATTTGTCCAGTTGCAGCCCCAACTGAGTGAGTATTTTCCATGGTGGTAGCTCATAAGAAAAGCTCAGATGACATCAGAATATGTATTGATCCATGAGATTTGAACAAAACACTTAATAAACCTCATCATCCAATGCCACAGTCAAAGAAGTTGCAGCCTTGATGTCAAATGCCACTGTTTTTTCTGTCTTAGATGCAAAGAGTTTATTTTGGCAAATTCAGGTTGACAAAAAATCCTCATTGCTCACTACTTTCAGTACTCTGTTTAGCAGGTACAGATTTTTGAGAATGCCATTTGGGATAAATTCTGCAAGTGAAGTCTCTCAATGTGCAGTGGAGTAAACTTTTTTCTGGGTATCTTTGTGCTATTGTAGTAGGTGACATACTATTAGGAGGTAATGGTCAAGCCGAACATGACAGAAACTTCAGAAAAGTTCTAGGAAGGCCGTATCAAATGAATCTTAAGCTCAAACCACAGAAATGCAAATTCAAGCTACAAGAAGTCACTTATGTTGGTCATTTATTTACTAGTGCAGGCTTACAACCAGACCCTTCAAAACAAACAGACATTCTCGAAATGCCAGCTGCAAACAATGTTCAAGCCTTGCTACATTTTCTTGGCATGGTCACCTACCTAGGCAAGTTCATTCCAGACTTAAGCCAACCTTCAGGACTGCTTAGAGGGTTGATACATAAATATGTATCTTGGTCTTGGTTAGAGCAACACCAAAGAGCATTTGATGTCCTGAAACAGGTAATTGCTAGTCCACTAACTCTTAGATACTATGATGTTCATCCACCAGTTACACTTTCCTGTGATGCTTCAAAATTTGGTCTTGATGCAGTCATTCTACAAGAGGATCAACCTGTTGCCTTTGCAAAGAGAACTCTTACCCAAACTGAAATGCAGTATGCCCAGATTGAGGAAGAGCTTTTAGCAATTGTGTTTGCATGTCTGAAGTTCCATGATTATGTTTATGGTAGACCTATCTAGATCGAAAAAGACCACCAACCACTAGTCACTATCTTGAGAAAGCCTATGCATTCAGCTCCAGCCAGACTGCAACGTATGATGTTGAGATTGCAAAAGTATAATTTTAGTCTTGTCTACAAAAAAGGCAAACTTCTTTATCTTGCTGATACATTATCCAGATCACCTAGAAATACCACAGAACAGCACGAGAATGAGACCCATGATTGCAAAGTAATGTAAGTGATAACTTTTTCTTCCACACATCTTGATGAGCTGAGAGATCACACAACCACAGATCCAGTTTTACAGAGACTCAACCACTTTATCAGTCAAGGATAGCTGTCAAAGCAATCTAGTTTACTTCAAGAAGTGCAACCTTATTTTCAATACAGAGATGAGATTTTGTCTGACAAAGGTATGGTTGTGAAAGCTCCAAAAGTAATTGTTCCAAAGTCCTTGCAACCAGAATACATTACTATCTTGCATTGTTGTCACCCAGGAAGGATGAGAGAGTTAGTATTTTGGCCTTCTGTATCACAAGACATTGAGAGAACACTTTCATCTTATTCCATGTGTAACAGTACTAAGCCACATCAACAGAATGAACCACTTCAGCTAAACCAGAGTCCTAAACTACTTTGGTCGACAGTAGCCACCAATATCTTCGAGTGGAATGGTTAGCATTATTTGGTGTTAGTAGACTCTTACTCCAATTGATTCAAGATCGACTTACTTCCTAACCTAGCATCCAGTAGTGTCATTACTAAGATGAAGTGTCATTTTGCAGTAATGGTAGTCCGCACAAAGTTATTTCTGACAATGGCATGCAATTTACAAGCCAACAGTTCAAAACATTTGCTGAAGAATGGGACATTACTCAATTCACAAGTAGTCCAGAGTACCCACAGTCAAATGGTTTGGCAGAACATGCAGTTCAAAGTGCAAAGTAGTTACTTGAGAAGTCAAAATGAGATAATAGTGATGTTTTCCTGAATCTCTTGAATCTCAGAAATGTTCCTTGTGATAAATGTCTTGGTTTACCTGCTCAGAGACTTCTGTCGAGACAAACCATAACCACATTACCAAACAGTAGTCAATTGTTGGTTGCAGGTGTCAAGAACAACAGATCAATGAAAACCAATCTTTTGAAGAAGTGTTAAACCTAACCCAGAAGTCCTACTATGATAAAACCAACAAACTGATCAATACATTATGAGACGGAGAAGTGGTAAGGATGCAAACTTCCAAAGGTTATGATCAGATTGGTGTCATGAAGAGTATTTGCCCAAAGCTGAGATTATACATTGTGGAATCACAAGGAGCAGACTTTAGGCAAAATCGAAAACATTTATTACTGGTGTCTGATCCTATACCTGTGAGAAGGACTCTTTATCTCAAAGTGAATTGTCCAGTGCTCCAATTCCAGAGGATGTTCCAGATGACATTCCTGTCCTTGTGATGAATACAGAAGTTCCTGATATGATTTGTTCACTGAAGACTGTCCCTGTTGCTAAATTTGATCCAGATTGCTATGTTACAAGATTTGGTCGAATCTCTAAACCCTGTAGCAGATACAAAGCAACTTGGACATGAACATTGTGTTTTGTTTCTAATGTCTTTAGTAATGCATGTCTAACTCTAATGTTTTACAAAGGGCAATCTAATTTGTAAGAGGGAGGATGTAGATCAATGTGTGTGTATGTACCTTTAAGAAACTATCCAAGGGCTTGCACAAGTGTATAAATACTGAGCACGTGCAAGCCTGACTGCCATTTTGTAGTTAGCTGTTGAGATGTAAGCATTTATGTATGTAAGCTCTGTCTGTTAACTAGTTTGTTCGTATTTATTGATGCTGCTATCCATCCTGATGTGTTTCTATGTATTAAAGCATCTAAATTAAATACTCCTCCTGCTTGTTATCTATGTTAGAGAAGGATGTGCGACGAGGGGGGGGGGGGGTTTGATCTTGTCAGGATTTGACTGTGTGTAGGGGATTGATAGTTGTATTGTATCAGGTTTTATGTGTATGTTGGGGGGGGGCAGTGAGTTTTATCCTGTCAGGATTTGTCTGTGTATAGAGGTATGATTGCTTTATTGTATAAGGTTTTATGTGTATGTGGGGGGGGTGATTGTGATCCTGTCAGAATTTGTCTGTGTGTAGGGGATTGATTGTTGTATTGTATCAGGTTTTGTGTGTATGTGGGTAATGAGTGTGATCCTGTCAGGATTTGTCCGTGAATAGGGGTGTGATTGCTGTATTGTATCAGGTTTGGGCCAAGGAATGTTGCCAGCAGCCCTGCCCCTTTACTCAAGGGCATCCCCACAGAAAGGCTTCACTGAGCATCCTCACAGAAATTGCAGTTCTCTGTGTTTTCTCTGAGAGCCTTCCACCCTCCCCTCTCAGTAGGAGAGATGAGTGTGAAACACCTCTTTACTCTTCTTCGGCATACCTGGTTGTTCATGTTAAAATCCAAATCTTATAGACCAGGAATGTGGCCTCTGTATAAACTTAGTTTATTTCTTACAGAGAACAAGAACTGTCACACTGTCCTCCTCTGGCATCCCTTATTCCCATGAAGCCAGTAATGGTGAGGTAGTAGAAGTTTTAAATTTGTGTGTGTGTGTGACAATATGACTGTTGTATCAGGTTTTGTCTGTTAGTGAGGACATGATTGTTACTGTATCAGGTTTTCTGGGGGAACATGAGTGTGACTGTATCATATTTTGTGTGTGTAAGTCTTTAGGTCCTTGTGCAGCAGCAGCATTGCATGGGTCACAAGGTGGAACACTTAATACACTTGTCCCATCTGTGTTGCGTCGGAGTTAGAGGCATGCAAATGAGTCACTAATTAGCTCTGTAAAATTTGACTTCCTCATACTTCTGAATCACAAGTTAGTAATGAAACACTACTAGGGCTTCACAAGCTTAACATGAGCAGAGCTACGGTGAGAATTTCTCTGCATACCTACCCCTCTATTTCATAGACAGACTAACTGTTTATCTGACCAGCTCTCTACGTATGTCCACTATTACTATTATGCTGTTGCTCCACAGAAAATTCTGTTCTGTCTGAAAGTAGTTAATATTCTTTATTCTGGAAAATAGTTTGAAAATAAGAATTTCCTGGAAGCTAAAAAAGTTACATGGTAGCTTTTAAATGGAGACTTACTTGACACTAATTTGAGAAATAATAACTGGTTTAATATTCTTTCAAACACTTGAAGGCATTTGTTAAAGAAGCAGAACAACTAAAAAAAGAATTAATCTGCAGTAAATGTGGAACAAAGTGTATAAGGCACTCGACACAGTCACCAAGGGTAAATTAGAAAAAAACAAGTAATACTTCACTTGGACTATTTTGCTAGCGTGGAGGACATATTAGCACTTTGACTTAGGGCATAATTGCTAAAGTTCATTATATTTTAATTAATAATGGTCTTGATGCTAATTTCAGAGACAAAAAGTCAACTTCATTAATTTTTTTTTGTCTAATAAAATTGATGATCCAAATTTTAACAAGCATCTCATAAGTCTTCCATTAATGAATGCTCTACAGGAATTAAATG
This sequence comes from Protopterus annectens, assembly GCF_019279795.1. Taxonomy (NCBI): domain Eukaryota; kingdom Metazoa; phylum Chordata; order Ceratodontiformes; family Protopteridae; genus Protopterus; species Protopterus annectens. The sequence continues at coordinate 1,602,494,507 of NC_056741.1, read as the reverse complement.
TCCTGGGCTGTAAATTCTATTATGAAATGTGAAGTGTGACAATTCAGTTTTTTCATACTGAATTTACAACTGCTACAAAGCATAGTATCCAGAAATCCAGAATGGTAGATGGAGGTGTGTTTGTGTGTGTGTGTGGGTGTGTGTGTGTGTGTGTGTGTGTGTGTGTGTGTGTGTGTGTGTGTGTGTGTGTGTGTGTGTGTGTGTGGGTGTGTGTGTGTGTGTGTGTGTGTGTGTGTGTGTGTGTAGTGTGGAAGGTCTCCATGTACTTCTTTACTTTATCAGGTGGTACAGCATCGATCTTTCCACCGCCTGCTCAGATCAATATAAACTAGCAGCATTTATTTCTTCTGCCTAGACCACACTGACTGCAAGTCTAAACAAGTTTTCTTGCCCAAATCAGACATTGTGCTAAAAAGAATCTGTCATTTTTTATACTTTTTTCTAAGTCATATGGCTAGGGCACTAGATGTAAAAAAAGGCGTATAAGTTGTCTTTTGTGGTTTATATACAATATTTGATTTATTGATTTAGTGTATAATATATATATCTACATGTGTGTATGTATATGTAAATTAGTTTTTTATATATTCGCCCCTCCTGCAGTACATGCCCGACGTAGCATTCTGCTAACAATCTTGTGAATATTTGGAACTGTGTCCTATTTCACGATTTCTTGTGCTAAGACAATGAGATATTTTTTTTCTCTGCTTTGGTGAACAGCCACCTTTAGTAAAAACAATTTCTAACAAATTTAGCAGTTTTATTAGCTTGGTTCTCACAAAATCTAAAGCAGGCATTTGTCCAAATCAACAGACTTGTTTATTTCATCTTGAAACTGCTTCATTATACAAAGAAAAAAAAACCAATGCAATCATCTTGTCAGATTAGTGCTTTTAGTAGATGTAATATTCTTCCTATTTTTTCCCACTCATCTCACACATGATGGTCCAAATAGTGCTTATTCCACATACAGCTATCCCACTATCTGTCTTATCTTTATTAATCTTTGTTCCTTCAGATGACCTAACTTGTAAAACTACATGACCAATTTTGGTCTTTCAGAAGTAACTCACCTTGCAAAGCTACATGACTTATGTACCTCATACATACTGTAAAAAAAAAATAGTTTTCCTGTATGCCTGAAACATGCATGTTTGTATTATATTCTGTTATTATATTTTGCTATAATATTTTAAGCTCATTTACATATTGTTAGCAATGTACTATTTACATTAAATTTACTGCTTGTACCTTAATAATGTTCTTTTTGTTGTGGAGCTTTTCTCCATGAGTCTCCGCTGAAAAAATGATTTTTCAACCCAGTTGGACACTACCCGGTTAACAAATGTAAATTAATAAATAAATAATAACAGCTGGTCAAATAAACTTATTTAAATAAAGATGGCCTTTCCCAGTAAAGCCCTCATAGTATGGGCCCTTAATACTCTTTGCTTGTGGCATTACTACTTGTGATCAAATATTTGCATTTTTCTGGGAACTAAGGCAACACGCAAATCAAGCATGCATTTGCTCTGTAGTCCATACCAAGACAGCATGCACCATGCCGCATTAACACCTGGTATTTATATGTTATATTTTTCTTTGTCAAATCATTTGTAATATGGATAAGAGAAGTGACCCATGCCATTCCAGCATCACTTAGAACACTGTTCAATAGTGA